>NC_133106.1:700100-805100 GCF_022965805.1 Primulina eburnea
CTTGAAAGAAATAAATCCCATGTTCACTATGAATTCGACATATTCACCATTACACTCGTTAAATTTGGAAGTAGGAATTTAAATTTGGTGGCTCAACGACAACACATCAAATTCTAGTGTTCTTTCCAGAGAGCGATGCAAGTGATGGATCGGTTCGGGCATTTTTGAAGGTGCTTCAAACACAATATTCTCAATGAGATGCAATAGCTCGTGATCTAAAATTAAAAATACCGATGAATTAGATCGAGTTTGGATTTAAATCAAGCGGAAAATACTCGAAATAATCTTCCGTTAAGAAAACTAATCGGTTTCAAGCTTTTAACTTGTATAAACTAATTAACTGATATAAGGGGATAAGTTCTTGCATATATCAGTTCGGTTATGGTGAGAACTGAACTGATAACTGCTCGAACTGATCAAATCAGATTTAAAACAATAGTTAAACAGTTAATAACACAAGATATGTTTATGAATGTTCGGAGACTTCAACTGCTCCTACGTCACCCCTTCTACCATCTCGGGTAGGTTCCACTAGAAGACTTTGATTTATACAACATTTTGTACAAACCCATTCAGCTTAGGACTTATCCTACTGTCTAACCGAACTCCTAGCCTAGACTAAAAGCAGTACCTTCCAGCCAACACTTGTTTAACGTCTATGTGTCAAAGACTACATACATAAGTTTAACGTCTTTGCGCAAGACTCACTCAGCTAGTCAATAAGCTCAGCTCTCTGTATATGTGAGTGATTGTGTGTGTGCGTGTGTGAGAACTGAACTATGGATACAACACGAAAGTGTTCTCACACATTGAGAACTTTGATTCTATACTAAGCAATTGGCATGCCATTTTTCTCTTCTATCTTCACACACTTGGGTATTTTTCACACTTCTTATTTGTTGATGGTCTTGGTCTGGTATTTATAGAGGCAATGAGACCGTACACTAAGAATCATCAAATATGAACGTTGCAGCTTAAATCCGTTCCTCGATATTTGTTTTGTACTTTCCTACAGCTATTCTGGAATGTTTTGGCTTTAAGAACTGCTGCAACCTCTATTACTGTCCTTTGAATGGACAAAAGTTTTTCCTCAGTGCGCACAGCTGGATTCCTGATAAGTGCAAGATTTGCACTTAATTTACATTAAATTCCATTTTGAATTATGCTTGTTTCGAACAGAATTATGCATTTTTTGTTTGTTTTTGTTGTCATTTCAGGAATGGAAGAAATAGTGGAAACGAAGCCAAGTAGATGCAAGAAAACAGAGCCGTGCACCATGAAGAATAGCTGAGAGCATGTATTGGACAGAACTGCGCGCGCAGCCGTGCCACTTTACGCGCAGCCGCGTGCACAGGTACATAGGCGAGAGACCAGCAGCTTGCTCGACACCGCGCCACTTCATGTGCTGCCGCGCGCACAGACATGAGCCACCAGGCAGAAGCTCGCCCGCGACTTCATGCGCGACCGCGCACACACATACATAGGCCAGCACACGCCGCATTCCATAAAGTTATAAAAGCGCGATTCTTAGGTCAGAAGAGGGATTCAGCCGTCCTTGGAGAAAGACATGAGAAATCGGAGCGCATACACGAGACGAAGATTCAGAGTGCGAAGAACAGTCACAAATACAAAGAACAACGGATCTGGGGACGGAGACGACACTTCATATTTGTTATCTTTTCCTTCGCTTCTTTATTTCATTGTGTAGCGATGTCTAGAACTATGAATATGTCTTCTTTTGCTTGGATTTCATGATGAACTAAATTTTCATTATAGAGAATGACATAACTTTGTGGATACGATAATTTGGCTCAGTTTTTATATGATTGAATTCCGCTCTTGTTTAATTGTGTTCCCTGTGTTTATTTCACTGCAATTTACTGGCCATAAATTGTTTGTTGTTTGATTAATTCTATAACTCGGGAAAGGACTAGGATTATAGATCATTAGGGACACATCATTGAATGTTTATAGCGTTCGGAATGCGTATAACTTTAGCGAGACTTAGGTAAGAACATTGTTTTCATTTATCCATGAAACTTAGATTTTAATTAGGAATATTAGAATCGAAGTTTGATTGATACAATTTATTCGTCACTTGGGAAAGGGGGAATAAAATAATTAAGTGTTCTTAGCCATTAAATAATTGAAATTCAGGATTATAAATTTAACTGGGAATAATTGTCGTGGAAACTTAGTGAAATAATTTTCTAGATATTTTCTCTCCTTGATATTTTCCTCAATCTGTGATTAGATTTTTTTTTCATTTAATTCGTTCAAACAAACCAATCTGGTTATTGATTCTTCTAAATAAAGTCAAAACTATTTTAGTTACAAGCACGATATACGTTTTTATAAACACTACTCGTGGGATCGACAATCGTACTCAAAAATATATTTTACTATACCTTGATGTCGAGCGCTTGCGAGCAATCAAGAAAACACGCAACAATTCCATTGAATAAGCTTGTCGTGTTCTGCAAACTGATAGATTCCTAACTGATGTTCTGAACTAGTCAGTTGAACTGATCTTGAACCGGTTCGGTGAAATCAATTGGCTCATCAGCTGAATTAATTTCGCTGCTTCAGTTGAAGTGGTTAGTTGGACTCTTCATCAGCTGACCGGGCTTCTGAAGGTCTTCTGCTGAACTGTCTAACAGCTGGACAATCTGTAATGACCCGATATGTGTTTTGAATGAAGTGTTAATTAATAGATAATTAATGAGTTGTTAATTAAGTATTATTAAGGAATTGATAATCTGGGATTAAGCTGTTGGTATCCACCTAATTTTAAATGGATAACCCGATCTACTTCAGATTTCATTATCTCGAAAAATCCAACTAGACCAATGAGATTCTGACACGTGGCAGATAAGATTGGTTCGGATTTTCTGAAATAGTTCGGATGCAGCCTATAGATGGAAGACGAATTCTTTTGTTTCCTTCACCGCATTTTTCAGAGAGAGTTCTAGTTATACCATAGTTTCTAATCAGTTTCTAGGGCACTTTGTTGTCGGGAAGTTTCGGAGCTAGTATCGACTCGAGGAGGGGTCGGTGAACTGAGATCGAGACATCATCAGCGGGATGACGACGGACGCAGGTATAATCCTAAATCCTTAGATAGTGATTTAAGGATCATTAGGGAAAACTTGTAGCATGTTTGTTCTGGTTTGGTAGTGATTTCATTATGTTGGTATTGTCTAGGTTCAGAGCTTTATGTCAGATTGTTTTAGTGAGGTACGTGATGTACTGACTGAGATATCCAAGCATAGTATACACATTTTTATGCTGCATATTTATCTGTTGCATGATACATGTTTTACTGCTTTGGCATATTGTGCATGACATATCATGTTGAGCCTGATATCATTTGAGATATACCTCGTTTTTTGGTGCCGCTCAGCCCTATTCTGTATTGTGTACGATGGGGTATCGAGAGCTACAGTGTCCGACGGAACCCGCGGGCTCTGATGACCTGGACATTGCAGGTCCACGTCTTGATGATGAGTGTGTGAGCCAAAACATGCCTAGGGCAGATCAGAAACTACACACTCGGGCGCCTCTAGACTGAGCATGAGATTCTTGACTTGATCATTGATATCCGAGCATATTGCATTTTTTATGCATCATATCAGTTTGTATATCCGTACATTATTGTATTGGGCGATTGTAGCTCACGTCCTTGTTTTCATCTTGGGCAGCCCATTCCACCGGGTAGGTCTTTGGTTGGACGGCTCAGACGACCAAGGAAGTGGCTAGAGCAGTTGGGTTTTCGGTGGTGATCCAGTGGAGGTTTTCTGTGATTTATCGTTTTCGGTGGTGATCCAGTGGAGGTTTTCTGTGGTTTATCGTTTTCTCGTTCAGAATCATGTATTTGTTATGGTTGTATTAATGTTTAAGACTGTTGTCATTGTTTTGTTTTCATTTAGGTTGTAAGATGATTAAGTATTTGGTTCCCGCTGTTTAATTTTTGTTATTAAGTTTAATGTTGCATGTTTATTAATCTGTTTAGTAGTGGCTTGGGTAAGAGCGCTACATTTGGTGGTATCAGAGCATGCAAAGAGTTTTGGGACATTAGTAATTCTGTTTGAAGATTTAGAGGTTGATTTTGGTTTCTTTTCAGATGTCAGGAGATGGAAGCAGTCACGGAAGTGTGGGACATGGCCGTTATGGCGATGATGAGGCTGGCCGAGAACATCGTCGTAGAGATCGTGACGGAAGGCGTCACCGAGATAATGATGAAAGGAGACGTAGGAATTGTGTCAACATTATGGATTTCATGAAGATTGGACCTCGATCGTTGACCGGATATGAGAATGATGATGTTGCTGAAGCCTGGGTCGATATCATGGAGCAGTTTTGAGTTGGGCACGACCGGAATCAGCTCAAGAGATAAGAAGTTTTCTAGGTTTGGCAGGTTATTACCGGAGATTCATTTCAAGATTTTCTCAGATTGCCAAACCATTGACTCAACTGACGTGTAAGAATGTGCAGTTCGAATGGACACATGATTGTGAAAATAGTTTCAATGAACTGCGTCAACGTTTGACAACTGCACCAGTTTAAGCTCTGCCATCTGGATCAGGAGGGTACATTGTGTACACTGATGCATCACTTCAGGACTTGGGTGTGTTTTAACCCAGAATGGTCATGTGATTGGATATGCATCCAGACAGTTGAAGAAGCATGAAGAGAATTACCTAGTTCATGATCTGGAATTGGCAGCGATTGTGTTTGCTTTGAAGATCTGGCGACATTATCTCTACGGAGAAAGATTTGAGATCTTTACAGATCACAAGAGTTTGAAGTATATATTCACTCAAGCAGAGTTGAATATGCGTCAAAGAAGATGGATGGATTTGCTAAAGGATTATGATTGCGAAATCAAGTATCATCCAGGATCAGCGAATCTTACAGCTGATGCTCTTAGTCGCAAGGTGAGATTATCTGCATTTCAGACAAGTTTCATATCAAGTGCACTCCAAGATTGTTGTTCTCTGGGATTTCACTTCCGTCATAAGAAAGGAATGGAACACATTCGAGTAACGAGCATTTTATCTGAACCGATGTTGTATGCCAAAATCAGAGAAGCTCAGTTTTCTAATCCGAAGGTGGAAAATTTAGCAAGGTTAGCTAACAGAGACAATACATCTGGTTAGGATTTGAAGACCAAGTTTTGGTGGAAAGGTATGAAGAGACGTGTTTACCAGTTTGTAGCCAAGTGTTTAGTTTGTCAGCAAGTGAAAGCTGAACATCGACGACCAGGAGGATACTTCAGAATCTTCCTATCCCTGAGTGGAAGTGGGAGCATGTAACGATGGATTTTGTCACCCACTTGCCGTTGTCTTCTAAGAATTGTGATGCAATTTGGGTTCTTGTGAACCGACTAATTAAGTCAGCACATTTCATTCCGTATAGTCGGGAATATAGTTTCGATCGCATGGCAAGACTATACATCCAAGAGATTCTTAAATATCATGGTGTGCCAACAAGTATAGTCAGTGACATGGATCTACGCTTTACCTCAAGATTCTGGGGAAATTTTCAAAAAGTGTTGGGGACGACATTGAGTCTGAGTACTTCCTATCATCTAGAAACCGATGGTCAGTCTGAGAGAACTATTCAGACACTTGAGGACATGTTGTGTGCTTGTGCTTTGGATTTTGGACCAGCATGGCATGATCATCTGCCGCTTGTGGAGTTTGTATATAACAATAGCTACCACAGTACCATTGGTATGGCTCCGTTCGAAGCATTGTATGGTAGAAGTTTTCGTACTCCATTGTTTTGGAACGAAGTAGGAGAATGACAAGTGCAAGGACCTGAATTAGTGCAACAGGCGATTGATGTAGTGGAATTGATCAAGAAGATAATTAAAACTACACAAGATCGTCAATCGAGTTACGCAAATACCAAGCGTATACCTCTACAGTTTCAGTCAGGGGAAAAAGTTTTCCTTAAATTTTCACCGTTCCGCAAGGTGATGAGATTTGGACTCAAGGGAAAATTAGCCCCAAGATTCATCGGACCTTTTAAGATCTTGGAATGTGTTGAAATTTGGCGTATCGATTGGCTTTACCGACGTATCTGTCCAGCATTCATAATGTCTTTCATGTATCATTGCTACGACGGTATGTAGCAGATGAATCGCATGTTCTTAGTCCGACAGATATTCAACTTTAAGAAGACTTGACTTATGTCGAGCAGCTGCTTTTAATCCTGGGTAGGAAAGAGAAAAAGCTCATAAATAAGACCATTCCACTTGTTCTAGTGCAATGGCAATGCCAAGGTACTGCATAAGCGACTTGGGAGTTATAGAGTCGTATGCGCTCAGAGTATCCTCATTTGTTTTGAGTTGTATTTTATTCAGTTGTATTGTACTTCAGTTTTGATTTCGATGACGAAATCTTTGTAAAGAGGGGAGGATGTAATGACCCGAATATTTGTTTTGATTGAAGTATTAATTAAGAGATAATTAATGAGTTGTTAATTAAGTATTATTAAGGAATTGATAATCTGGGATTAAGCTGTTGGTATCCATCGAATTTTAAATGGATAACCTGATCTAATTCAGATTTCATTATCTCGAGAAATCCAACTAGACCAATGAGATTCTGACACGTGGCAGATAAGATTGGTTCGGATTTTCTGAAATAGTTCGGATGCAGCCTATAGATGGAAGCCGAATTTTTTTGTTTCCTTCACCGCATTTTTCAGAGAGAGTTCTAGTTATACCATAGTTTCTAGTCAGTTTCTAGGGCACTTTGGTGTCGGGAAGTTTTGGAGCTAGTATCGACTCGAGGAGGGGTCGGTGAACTGAAATCTAGGCATCATCAGCGGGCTGACGACGGACGCAGGTATAATCTTAAATCCTTAGATAGTGATTTAAGGATCATTAGGGAGAACTTGTAGCATGTTTGTTCTGGTTTGGTAGTGATTTCATTATGTTGGTATTGTCTAGGTTCAGAGCTTTCTGTCAGATTGTTTTATTGAGGTACGTGATGTATTGACTGAGATATCTAAGCGTAGTATACACATTTTTATGCTGCATATTTATCTGTTGCATGATACATGTTTTACTGCTTTGGCATATTGTGCATGACATATCATGTTGAGCCTGATATCATTTGAGATATACCTCGTTTTTTGGGGCCTCTCAGTCTTATTCTGTATTGTGGACGATGGGGCATCGAGAGCTATAGTGTCCGACGGGACCCGTGGGCTCTGATGACCTGGACATTACAGGTCCACGTCTTGATGATGAGTGTGTGAGCCAAAACATGCCTAGGGCAGATCAGAGACTACACACTCGGGCGCCTCTAGAATGAGCATGAGATTCTTGACTTGATCATTGATATCCGAGCATATTGCATTTTGCATGCATCATATCAGTTTTTATACTCGTACATTCTCGTATTGAGCGATTGTCGCTCACGTCCTTGTTTTCATCTTGGGCACCCCATTCCACGGGGCATGTCTTAGGTTGGACGGTTCAGATGACCAAGGCAGTGGCTAGAGCAGTTGGGTTTTTGTTGGTGATCCAGTGGAGGTTTTCCGTGGTTTATCGTTTTCTCATTCAGAACCATGTATTTGTTATGGTTGTATTAATGTTTAAGACTGTTGTTATTGTTTTGTTTTCATTTGGGTTGTAATATGATTAAGTATTTGGTTTCCGCTATTTAATTGTTGTTATTAAGTTTAATGTTGCATGTTTATTAATCTGTTTAGTAGTTGCTCGGGTAAGGGCGCTACACAATCAGTTGAACTGGTTTTTTGATATTTCAGTTGAACTGGTTCAATTTGGACGATCAGTTGGCGTTTTCAGTTTGCGTTTCGATAGCTTCAGTTTTAGCTCGATAACTGATCAGTTCGAATCCTGATCATTTCCAGTTTGTGCGCACTTAGATAAAATTATTAGAAACAAAATAAAATCTTTTGTAGACATCAAAATCAAGATTGCGAACTTGAAATATTCCAAAAACGAGGTTAGTTTCTTTTGGGTTTAGTTATTTTATTTTCTTTTTATGCCTCGTTCTTCTTGTATAGGTGAACTCGAATATATTTCGAAAATCGAGAAGACGGCTTGAAGATTGAGGAAAGAAGTAATTCTACAAGGTAAACAACCATCATCATCGTCATCTCCTGGTTTAAACGTAGCTATGGAGTCAAGTGACACTAAAAGAGAATCCGATCTTGATCTTAACACTGCAAGAAGTGTGAGTGATGAAGAAGTAACATTAGAATTATCTCAAAGAACCCTCAGGGAGTTGGCTAATCCTAATGTTATTCAACAACCATTATGCACTCAATTCTCTAATATTGATGCTACTTTTGAATTAAAAACGGATTTATATCACTTATTGCCTACTTTCTATTGTCTTGTAGGTGAAGAACCTCACAAGCATCTATAAGAGTTTCATATTATGTGCACAACCATGAAACCACAAGGGATTACGGAGGAGCAAATCTCATTGCGAGCTTTACCATTATCTTAAGTAGAAAAGCTAATGATTGACTCTATTACTTGCCCTCTGGAACGATAACGAATTGGGACAATATGAAACAATAATATTTGCAGAAGTTCTTCCCAGATTCACGAGCATCAAATACATTTGTGGGATTAGACAGTTATAAGGGGAGACTTTATACGAATATTGGGAGAGAATTAAGCAGTTATGTGCTAGTTGACCTCAACATCAGATTCCAAAACAACTCATAGTCCAATATTTCTACGAGGGTCTCTCACTTCGATAGAAACATGATTGATGTTGTAATTGTATGTGTGTTAGAAAACAAAAAACCTCAAGAGGCACAAGCTCTAATCTTTAACATGGATTCCAATGCACAACAGTTTGAAACTAGGCAAGATAACCTCCACGCCAAGTTAATGAGGTAAGCGCTAATCATATCGATAAAAAAGTTAGATTATTTGACATCTCTTTTGGAAAATTTGGTTGTAGGACAATTACAACAATCCAAAGCTTGTGGTATATGTGCGATTGTTGGACATTCGGCGGACATGTGCCCTACACTACAAGAAGATCTAACGCAGCAAGTTAATGCAATTGATGGATTTACTGGACAGCCTCAGCGTCGGTACGATCCATATTCTAATAGTTGCAATCCAGGATGGAAAGATCATCTGAATTCCAGCTATATGAATCAAGAAGCCAACAAGAATATCCAAAACAGAACTTTAACAAACATCCACCACCTACGCAATCCTCTAACTCATGTATATCCCTAGATGAAATTGTGAAGGCCTTAGTTGAGAACATTCAAAAATTTCAATAGGAAACAAGGACCAGCCTTCATAATCTAGGAAACCAAATCAATCAAATCTCTATATCAGTTAGCAAATTGGAGGCAATGAATTTTGAAAAATCTTCGTCTCAAATGGAAGTTAATCCAAAGGAAAATGCAAGTGCATTGGTATTAAGGAGTGGGAAGGAGATTGAGAATAAGCCTACTCCAGCTACATAGGATACAAAAGGAAGAGACACAGATGAAGAGGTTGAAGGAGAATCTGACAAGCAAATAAAGGTAAATTCTAAATCTCCTTCGTCTACTACTTCTAATGCAATTGTTCCTCCATTTCCTTATAGGTTGGAAAAATCCAAAAAGTTTGGCTATGTGAAAGAAGTGTTGTAAAAATTCAAAAAAGTGGATGTCAATATTCCTCTGACCAGATGCCATAAACAGATCCCAATATATGCTAAATTTGAAGTCATTACCAAATAAATGCAAGGATTCAGGTATGTTTACGATGTCTTGTGTTATTGGTAATTTGAAAATTGAGTGTGACATGCTAGATCTAGGTGCATCCATTAATGTCATGCCATATTAAATTTATTGTGCTTTAAATTTTGGTCCTTTGAAAGAAAATATAGTGGCGATTCAATTAGCAAACCGATCTAATGCTTATCTGGAAGGAGTTGTTAACGATGTATTGGTGCATGTTAAAGAATTGATATTTCCTGTAGATTTCTATATACTGCAAATGGAAGAGGACTCCACTGCTATTTCAGCCCCAATTCTATCAGGATACCTTTCATGAAAACTACTAGATCCAAGATTGATGTGGAATAGAGCACATTTTCCATTGAATTCGACAGAGAGATTGTGAAATTTAGTATTTTCGATGCTATGAAATACCCAAATGAAAATCACTCTATATGTTCTATTGATATTGTTGATTCAATTGTGTATGAACAATTTGAGCAGGAATAGGAATTTGACAAATTTCATATGCATGAATAGTTGGATGTGGAAGGAGAAATAGTTGAAACTTGGGAAATTTTTCAGAAGCTGAAATGGGAATCACAAACAGTGGTGGAAAATTTAGAAGCTAGAATTTCAATCTCTCATAAGAAATTACTACTTTCTGTTTATAGGCACCCAAATTGGAGTTGAAAATTTTGCCAGAACACGTGATGTATATATTTGGGTAGTGATGAGACTTTTCCAGTGATCATCTCGAAGAGGCTGAGTGAAGAACAAGAAGAGAGGTTAGCCCTAAGAGAGCACAAAAAAAACATTTTACAGGACTCTGGTGGATATCAAAGGCATGAGCCCTTCTATTTGCATGCTTAGAATTTGTTTGGAAAATAATTCCAAATCAGTAAGAGAAATCCAAAGAAAACTGAATCCAATGATGACGGAAATGGTAATGAAAGAAATCCTAAAGCTTTTAGAGGAAGGGATAATATATCCGATCTCTGATGGTAAGTGGATAAGTCTGATCCATGTTGTACCAAAGAAAACGGGTATCACTGTGGTAAGAAAACAAAATAGTGAGTTGGTCTCTACAAGGATGCAAAATGGATGATGTATATTACTGACTTTCGAAAGCTTAATTTAGCTATCAGAAATGATCATTTCCCTTGTCTTTTATTGATCAGACTTTGGAAGACTTGATGGAAAAACTTAATTTTGTTTTCTTGATGGATTTTCAGGTTATAATCAGATATTCATTGCTCAAGAGGATCAGGATAAGACGACTTTAACATGCTTTTTTGGAACATTTGCTTGCAGAATAATACCTTTGGACTTTGTACTGCTCCAGGTATGTTTCAGAGGTGCGTGCTTAGTATATTTTCTGAATATATCGAGAAATTCATTGAGGTATTTATGGATGATTTCATTGTCTATGGGGAATCGTTTTACAAATGTTTGAATAATTTGTCTAAGATTTTGAAAAGATCCATTGAAACCAATTTGGTTTTGAATTTCGAAAAATGTCATGGTGACTGAAGGGATTGTGTTGGGACATGTGGTCTCTTCTAGGGGAATAGAGGTTGATAAAGTCAAAGTTGATATTATCACTAACTTACCCTTCCCCACTAACGTTAAGGAAGTTCGAGGTTTTATTGGACATGCAGGTTTTTACCGCATGTTTATTAAGGATTTTTCAAAGGTTTCTATGCCGATGTCCAAGTTACTCCAAAAGGATGTGCCTTTTGAGTTTGGGGAAGATTGCAAGAAGGCTTTTGACAAACTCAAGAACATGTTGACCATAATGCCCGTAATCCAGCCACCTGACTAGAATTTGCCTTTTGAAATCATGTGTGATGCGATCAATTATGCAGTGGGAGCTGCTATAGGCTAGTGAATTGATAAGAAGAGTCGTGTCATATACTATGCTTCAAAAACATTGGATCTTGCACAGTGCAACTATACCACTACGGAAAAAGAGCTTTCAGTTATTGTTTTTGCCCTAGATAAATTTCGATCATATTTGCTTGGCTTTTAAGTAAAATTGTTTTATGATCACCCAACATTAAAATATCTATTAACGAAAAAGGAATCAAAATCGTGATTGATAAGATGGGTACTCTTATTCCAAGAATTCGACATTGAAATCAAAGATCGGAAAGGAATTGAAAACCTAATATCTGATTATCTGAGTAGGCTGGTGAAAGAAGAAGATGTTTTCCTATTTCTGAATTTTTTTCCTGATGAACAACTGTTTAGAGTGATAGGTATGATTCATTGGTATGCAGACATAGTTCATTACTTGTTTACCGGAATTTTACCTAACAGTCTTGGAAAATCCCGTAAGAAAGATTCATTGTGAAACAAAGTATTATGTGTGGGATAAACCTCATTTATGGAAGTTTTGTGCTAATCAAGTGGTTATGAAATGTGCATTTGAAAATGAACATAAATCAATTTTGGCTTTTTGTCATAATTGTGCATGTGGTGGTCATTTTGGACCAAAACGAACTGCTAGAAAAAATTTGGTAATGGATTATACTGGGAAAAACTTTTTAAAGATGTCAATATGTTCTGTAAAAGCTGTTAACAATACCAAAGAACGGTTTCATTGTCCCATAGAAATTAAATGCCCCAAAACCCGATTCTTGTGTATGATATTTTTTATATTTGGGGGATGAACTTCATGGGCCGTTGATTTCATCAGGAGGCTATCTTTTTATACTGTTGACAGTTGATTATGTTTCGAAGTGGGTTGAAGCAAAACCCACTAAGACAAATGATTCTAAAGTAGTGGCAGGTTTCATCAAGTCAAATATTTTCAGCATGTTTGGAATACCAAGGGCACTAATAAGTGATCAAGGAACTCATTTTTTCAATCGAACAATTGAAGTGTTGTTGAAAAAATATAGGGTATATCATAGAGTGGCCATTGCCTATCATCAACAAATGAATGGTCAAGCTAAAGTTTCCAATCGGGAGATCAAGTTTATCATAGCGAAGACCGTCAATCCGACAAGAAAAGATTGGAGCCTTCGTCTATATTATGCATTTGGGCTTACCAGACTACTTACAAAACTCCAATAGGGATGTCTCCTTACATGTTAGTTTTTGGAAAACGTATCATTTGCACATGTCTTGAGTTTTGAGCCGTTGCAGTTGACTCTAGATCTATCCTATGAGGAAAGACCTGTCCAAATCCTAGACAAACTGGAGCAGAGACTTCGGAACAAAGAGATCAAGTTGGTCAAAGTCCGGTGGCTGAATCAATCAGTGGAGGAGGCCACTGGGGAGGCCGAGGCAGATATGAGGAATCGCTACCCGCAGTTGTTTGGTAAGATTTAATTTCGAGATAAAAATTTATTTAAGTGGGGAAGGAATTTTAGAGCCCAAAATCAGTACACGTAAAATTCATGTTTTTATTTAAATTGTTAATTAAT
This sequence comes from Primulina eburnea, assembly GCF_022965805.1. Taxonomy (NCBI): domain Eukaryota; kingdom Viridiplantae; phylum Streptophyta; class Magnoliopsida; order Lamiales; family Gesneriaceae; genus Primulina; species Primulina eburnea. The sequence continues at coordinate 713,255 of NC_133106.1, forward strand.
TATTTAATATTAAAATGATTTTAGCGATGCATGATTTATGAATTTGTATTATTTTAAATTATTTATATTTATGTGATGCACGTTAAATTATTTTCTTGAGTTTATGTTTCAGGCTATTATTCGATGCAGGATCGGGGAAATGAGACCGATGACTTGTAAGTTTTTGGGCGATTTGTAAAACGTGATATTTTATTTCAAGTCATGAAAGTGTCATTTTAAATGATTTATTAAGTTTTTAAGCATTTTAAAGCCTAATTTATTTATTAGGTGATTTTTAAGATTTTAAACCTTTAAAGTTTAACACATATGTATTTTATTTCAAATTTAGGAATGCTATTATACTTAGTGGGGGATTAGTATTTTATGTAGCATACTTATTGGTTATTAGTATTTTTAATATCCTAATTAAACCCCTTAATTTCCCTCCCATAACTCACATACACGTTACAGAAACTCACACACGCGTACATGCATATACACACATTATTGCTTCCCATTCATTTTCATTTTCATTTTTTGAGAGTATAAATTATAGGGTTCTTGAGTGCTCCTTTTAAGCAGCCTCCATATCACCCCATCCCATACAATTTTCTGAGATTCACGCTGGTTTTGTCATAAGAAAAGTGCCACAGATCTTCTTGGATCAACCCTCGCATTCTCTCCGCTTCGGTATCGTCGTTTCGCGAGTATATTCATCAAAGGCATGTATATTCTTTCGTTTCTGCATTGATCTCGTCATATTATATATTTTGTTGTTTATTGTGTACAAACTCCATGTATATTGTGCAAAAGTTTGAGAAAAATGATTTGAAACGATTTTTGATCAAAATTTTAGATCTAAAAAGAGAGTAATATCATTTCGTGTACTGTGAATTTTTTGTCGACTTTTTGGAAAAACATTCAACATATAAAACGTAGTACTCTTTGATACCTTCGATTTGACAGTAAATTCGTAATTTTTGGACCAGAAACTAGTGAGTTATGATCATTTTTGTGGGACTGCTCAAACTACGATTTTATGAGAACGTGTTCTTGATTGTGTTCTTGAAAATTGTTTGTTGCATGCTTCATTGGGAATCGCCGAGTGTTCTTTGCTGCATAGGTGGGGTCATGTGGTGTGATTAGTCATCTTTCGGTGTTTCTTTTCGAGTCGATATGAGTTTGGTGGAATTAGAAGGCATAAGGAAGGGAAGGGGTAGAAGATGGCTTTTTGGGGTTGAATTTGCGAAGGACTAGAGCCGCAACGCTGCACCAGGAGCACTGCAGCGCTGCAGTTTTGCACCAGGCAACGTCGTAGCACTGCAATGTAGCGCCTAGGCATTTTTCAGGCTTTGAATTCAGGTGATATTGCTTCTTTTGGGTACTATTACATCGTTATGTCCAAGCATAGTGAAAGTTAGTCTAGATGTTACGATGTTTGATTGGGGAACATTGAACTATGGTTTAAGCGAGGTCTGTGTCTTCCATTGCCTGGAAAATTTCTTACTCCATGCCAAGATTGTTTCGAGGTTCGAGTCATGGGTTAGTATATTGATTAAACGTGGTCAAGTCCCGACGGGTCTAGAAAGTCATAAGTTATTTAATATCTTCGGTGGCGAGTTTATTGGTGTGGTTAAGTTATGAATTTCAAAGTTTTTGGGATAACGTACTAGTATGTATGTGCAGCGGGAGCCCCGAGCGAGATCCAACGAATCTCTCAATGATATGTAAGTATGTTCGATGTGCAAAAGAAAATATTTTATGTTTTTGAGGTATGCTAAATGTCTTGTGACCAAATATGAACGGGTTTGAAAGCCGTTAAACGTGGCCGGTGACCTCTCCACCCCGGTAAAGCATGACCGGGTTTAGATCAGGATTGGAAAGTGGTATAGTATGACCAGGGACCAATCCACTCGGTAAAGCATGACCAGGTTTAGATCAGGATTAGAAAGCAGTAAAGAATGACCAGAGACCAATCCACCCGGTAAAGCATGACGGGGATCTCTTGTATGTGGTAGTGGACATCCCTGTCAACCCAGTACTGTGGTTTAGTCTGATCATGCGTATTTATGTATGTGTCACTTGCTTTGAAACATATCTCTACGCAAAATGATGATGTTTATGTATGTTCTAGTATGTATGATGCAAGTATGTTTATGAAATTTACGATATGATGACACATCTTTGTTTATGCAAGTACGTTCAAGTTTAAGTATGTATGTCCTACTTTAAAATGCACGTGATTATATTATGTACTACTTGTTATTCTCAGTTTATATATGTTAGGTCTTTAGACTCACTAGACTTGATCGATGCAGGTGAGGACGAGTTTGAGGAGATGAGGGGTGGGGACCAATGAGCCGGCTCAGATTACGCGGAGGCTAAACCCGAGGACCGCCTACATTTTTAAGACTTTATGCATGTTTCAAATACTTTGATTTTCATGAGATTGTTTACGATGTTTAAACGATTACTTTTTGCAAACTTTTTTTGTAATTGTTTTATTTCAAATATTTTTAGACGAGCAGATTATTTTTTTCGCAATTTGAAAGTTTATTATTTATTTAAAAAATTTTTATTTTTCCGCAAATTTTAAGTATGTTTAAAAGTACGGTACGTTACACTTGTATTGTCACAAAATATTGGTGATTCTTCTACAATGACTCCATAATCCTTCAGTTGTTGCTGAATCCAGAGCAGTTGAGCGCAACAGCTTCCAGCCGCTAGATATTCTGCTTTAGTTGTGGAAGTAGCTATGGATGTTTGCTTCTTGATGAACCATGAAATCAATCTGTCTCCTAGAAACTGACATGATCCATTGGTGCTTTTACGATCAAGCTTACATCCTGCATAATTTGCATCTGAATAGCCAACTAAAGTGAAATATGAGTCCTTAGCATACCATAAGCCCACATTTTGTGTGCATTTAAGATATTTCAATATGCGTTTGGCAGTTGAAAAATGTGATTGCTTAGGATCTGCCTAAAATCTAGCACACATACAAACAACAAATACAATATAATAAGGACTAGCAGTTATGTATAACAAAGAACCTATTAAACCTTTGTAGATTGTCGTCTCAACAGATATTCCCCCTTCATCTTTATCTAATTTAATCGATGAGTTCATGGGAGTACTTGCAGCTGAACATTTATCCATGCCAAATTTCATAAGCAGTTCCTTAGTGTATTTGGTATGACTAATAAAAGTACCAGTTTCTAGTTACTTCACTTGCATACCAAGAATGAATGTCAGTTCACCCATCATACTCATCTCGAATTTTTTCTGCATTAACTTGGCAAATTTCTCACATAATTTGGGGTTATTTGACCAAAAATAATATCATCAACATATATTCGCACAAGTAAAATATATTTTTTCTTTGAAAATTTAAACAAAGTTTTATCAAGTGATCCAACAGTAAAATCATGATCGGTTAGAAATTTTCAAAGTGTTTCATACCAAACTCTTGGAGCTTGTTTAAGACCATATAGAGCTTTGTTCAAATGATAAATATGATCAGGAAGGGTGTGATTAATAAAACCTGGTGGTTGTTCAACATATACTTATTCCTGCAACTGACTATTTGGAAATGCACTCTTGACATCGATTTGGTAGATTTTTGAGGCATAAGCAATGAATATTCTGATTGCTTCCAGTCATACAACTGGTGCATATGTCTCGTCGTAATCTATCCCTTCTTCTTGCCTATATCCTTGTGCTACAAGACTCGCTTTGTTGCGCACAACTGAACCTTCTTCGTTGAGTTTGTTTCTGTAGACCTACTTTGTACCTATAATGGTTTTAGAAGTCGGTCTTGGAACAAAGTTCCAGATATTGTTATGGGTAAATTAATTTATCTATTCTTGCATAGCATTAATCCAATTAGGAACAACAAGAGCTTCATCAATTTTCTTTAGTTCTAATTAGGAAACAAAATTGAATGAATAAATAAATTAATCATTTGATTCGGAGTTCTTATCGGGTCGGATGGATTATCTATCACCAATTCTAGTGGGTGTGATTTCTTCCATCTGTATTCAGAATTGATTGGATCGATTTCAGCAACTGGTTCAGTTGGTAACTGAACGTTTTCTTCAGTTTCAGTTGTTGCTGCTTCAGTTGGTATTTGAATTTCATCATTTTGCTCCACCAGATAATGATCAGGAACAATTTCTTGTTCAACTGATTGATCTAGTATATCTGGTTCAGGTGTTCGAAGGAGATCTCGATTGATATGAACTTTTTCTTCACTATCATCCTCCAAACTTATATCTGTAAAGTGATCAACTAGCTCAACTGGATCAGTTGGCTTATCAGTTAGTACATATTCATCAAATACAACATGAATGGACTCTTCTACATTCAAAGTGCATTTATTAAATACTCTATAAGCTTTATAACGGATGAATAACCTAGAAATATTCCTTCTAGAGATTTTGCATTAAATGATTTTTGTCATTATCGTGAATAAAACATCTACAGCTGAATATTCTGAAGTAAGATACCACACTTTTATGTCAATGCCAGATCTCATATGAAGTTTTTAAATGATTTTTGTTAATAATTGATCCGTTCTGAGTATAACATGCAGTGTTTATTGCTTCTGCCCAAAACTTCTGAAAAATACCAGAATCAGCAAGCATTGTTCTAGCAGCTTCTTTAAGGGTTCGATTTCTTCTCTCAGCTACACCATTTTGCTGAGAAGTTCTTGTTGTTGAGAGCTCATGCTTGATCCCAGTATTTTCTAAATATTGTGAAAGATTTTATTGATGAATTCAGTCTCTCGATCATACCTTATTCTATCAATACCAACTGATTTTTCATTTTATAATCTTTTGAAAATCTTGATCAATTGTGTAGCAGTTTGGTCTTTTGATTTTAAAAAAATAACCCAAGTAACCAAGGTGTATTTCACTGGAAAAATATCCATATGTAGCAGTTCTAAGCATCTGGATATATTAACGACTACCAAGGTGTATTTCATTCCCCCTAATCATCAACGACTATCAAGGTGTAGTTCATTTACTACCCATGTTTTTAAATGAAGATGTTACTTGTTTACCAAATTGGCATGCTGAACAAATTTTATCTTTTGAAAAATCAATCTTAGCCAAACCAGTTACAAGATCATGGTTATTCAGATGAGCAATAGACTTAAAATTTAAGTGGTTCAACCTTTTATGCCAAAATTAGTTTTAGAAGATTTTGAAGTTATAAAACAAACTGGTGTATTGGGTTGATCAGTCCAACTGACTTTGTAAGTATTCCCACAACGATTGCCAGTTAGAATGATCTCATCAGTCGAGTTTTTAACTGTGCAAGTGTGTTTGTTGAACTGAACTGAGAAATTATTGTCGTATAACTGACTAATACTAATCAAGTTATACTTCAAATTCTCAACTAGCAAAATATCTTTAATAGTAAAGTTATCATGGATAAGCTTACCTTTATCCACGGTTCTACCTTTAGAGTTGTCTCCAAAACTGATGTTTGGACCAGTGTATTTGATCAGTTGGGATAGCAGTTCAGCATCCCCTATCATATGTCGTGAGAATCCACTATCCAGATACCAAATTGATTCTTCGGTTGTATCTGTCATCTGCAATCACACACAATGAATAATTTTGGTACCCATATCTATTTGGGTCCTAAACTGATTAGTCCTTTAGGATCATAGACTTGGATCAGTCTAACTTACTTTCTAGTTGCTGTGTTCTAAATGGTTTTTCCCGGCTTGTGTGTGCTTGGTGTGTTTTGTGCAAATGAAACAATATGTGATTTAGCCTTGTTCAACTGGTTGTTCAGCCTATATCTTTTCTGAACTGATTTACAGTTATAGTAATTGGAATAGCTATTTGGTGAGTTCTGGTATTTATAGCTGAACCTTTTAGATGACCAGCTTCGCGAGTCAGTTGAACTCTTATGGCTATAGTCAATTCCATACCTTTTAGCCTTGTTCGTATTTTCAATAGGCTGGTGAACTGGTTTAATCGACTCAGGTTGTTCTTGTACCATAACTGATTTGAAAAAGTGAATATATTTCCCTTTTCATATTTTCAGTTATGGCTTCGTATCACTGGTAGAAGTTTCATCTTGGCTGCTAAGTGCTATGTCTAAACAAGTTTTATCAGTAACTGATTTTTACATATCATGTATTTCAGCTAGTGCAATTGATGATTTATTTCATGCCTGAATAAGCTCGGTTTGTTTTGAATTCTCAAGCGTTAACTGCTGAATTGTGGATTGATTTTTTCTTCTTTCAGCATTCATCTCAGCAATCTTCTGTTTAAGACTCAACAGTTTAACTGATTCATCAATTTCAGTTTTATTGTCTTTGGGATCAATTTGCTTTGCTTTGGCCTTCTCAAATGAGAGGGCAAGCTTGTGATACTTGTTGACCAAATCATGTAATGTAGAAATAAGTTCTTCACGTGTAAAGTCAGTTGAACTGAAATCGAATACATGTTCGCTGGTCGATTCTAGTTATGTGTCATTAGCCATTAGACATTTCACTTCCTCGTCATCGCTGGAGCTGCTCGAGCTCTCAGATTCTGATTCATCGCTATCAGTTTCTTCCCTTATATAATCCACCTAGGGTGGGAGAGCGAAGGTTCTGGATTAAGCCAAGACGCCGCAACATCAGCTGGAGAAGATTCCTCACTTTTTTCTCTCATTCAAAACCTACTAATGGTCTCGAATAAAGGTTCTTAGCTGCCGTTTCGTTCATTTCCGCCATGAAAACATAGCCCGGCTCTCTACCCCAACCCAACTTGCTCTGGAATATTCCATTAGTAATGAAAAAAGAGGTGGAGGGGATCTGAGGGTGACTTCACTAACGAGATTTCTATTTAATTATACTTTCCTCAGCTAGAAGAACTTCGTGTTTCTTTCTGAATGATTTCTTATCATCCTTAGCTCTTTTCCCGTGCTCGAATGATTTCTTTTTCTTTTCAGCTGAGCATCGACTATCCTTCTTTGATTTAGGATAGTCAGCAATAAAGTGTCCAGTCTTGCTACAGTTGTAGCAAGCATTTAGTTCTTCCTTAGTATTATTCCTCTGATATTGTCTTTGGATAGAACCTTGATTTCTCCACATGAATCTTCCAAAATTTTTGACAAATAATGACATAGCATCATTACTTAACTGATCAGTAGTTTTCTCAACTGAACTAGTTGGTTCCAGTTTGACAGCACTAAGAGCATTTGTAGCTGCTGGTGTATAAGGTTCTCCTTCTCTTGTTTGCAATTCAAACTCATAGTCCTTTAGATCAGCAAATAAATAGTGTAGTTTGACCTTATTCAGGTCTTTTGATTCTCTCATGGCCATGGTCTTAACATCTCACTCCTTGGAAAGACCTCGGACCACCTTCAGCGCGATTTCTTTGTTTGAATACACTTTTCCAAGTGCATTCAGTTCATTTATGATGCTGCTGACTCTCTCATCATATTCGTTCATAGATTCTCCAGTTTTCATTTTAATATTATCGAACTTCTGAACAGCAACTGAGAGTTTGTTTTCTTTGGTTTGCTCATTACCTTCGTAGAGCTGAATCAACTTCTCCCAGATTGCTTTTGCAGTCTTTCACATCTTTATCTTGCTGAAAGTAATTTCATCCAGCATTTTGTACAAGATGTCTTTAGCCACATTATCCAAATTGGCTTTTATTTTGTCTTATGATGTCCATTCTTCTCTGGGCTTTTCAATGCAGTGTGGTGACACCATCAGTTATAGCAATAGCAGTGTTTGCTTTTAGTATTTTCATGGGTCCGTCAGTGATAACGTACCACATATCATCATCTTGTGCAGTTAGATGAGCCTGCATTCTAATATTTCAGTCGTCAAATTCTTCTCTAGAAAACATTGAAATTTTTTTGAGGGAAGACATGGTAATCAGTTTTGTAAATAGGAATATTCAGGAACAAGATTCAACTGTTCTGATACCACTTGTTAGGATTGGTTGGGAGTGAAAAAAAATGTTTAGAAATGGGGGGTTGATAAACACTTGACAATTTTCACAACTTCTTCAATTTATGAATCAGTTTAGTGATAAACTGAATTCGAGAATCTTGTTGTCAATTTCAATCAGTTAACTTGATAAAAGTGCGGAAATAAACTGAATGACAGAAAGAATAAAAACTGAAATTAAAGGACCCAAGATTTGTGGATGTTTGGAGATTTCAAACACTTCTACGTCACCTCTTCTATCTCGAAGATATGATATTCACTAAAAGACTTTGATTTATACAACACATTGTACAATCCCACTTCAGTTTGGACTTAACATTGCCAAAACTGAAACTCTTAGTTCAGTACAATATATGAGTGTTAAACTGATATGTAACTTTCTTAACACAACTAATCTCTACAAGATCGAATAATACAACATTGATTGTTTGTGCTTTTAAGCTCAATGTATAGCCTGAAAGCTATGAATGTGTATGCTAAGCATGAGCTTTTGAGAGATTTTTGAACTGAAAGAGTATGCACATAGTTCTGCTTGATTACTTGATTACTCGATTGCACGATTTTCACCACTGCTCTTCTTTAGCTGATCTTCTCGGCTTTTTATAGGCTTTGCTTCCAACAGTAACAATGAATGCATTTGAATCTTTATATCTGTTGTATAGCCACGTCAACATTATTCTGACAATTGTACACTGTAGATTTTCTGAAAATTCAGCGTTCCCACTACATGTTGCAGTATGCTCTTGTACAGTTGTCGGTTGATAGTTACGTTCCTTAACCGAGACTTGTCAAGCTGATTTATCAGATGACAAAGCCGATAGTATTAACTGATTGCTCTCAATTGATTGTAGTGTAGGTGATCAGTTCCAACTGATCATCCAGTTGACTACATATTTCAATTAGCTCAGTTCAGTTGCCTTTGATTATATGCGCACTAATCTTCAGTTCGGGAAACTATCAGTTTACGAATCTTTCAGTTAAGTTACATTCAGTTTTCTTGATCAATTGTTCAACCTTTTCAAGCTCAATTTGTCAAAATCCGAAATTAAGTTTCCAACATTATGTGAGTTAACCAAAAAGATTTGAGAATCCACATCACTTGGACTATGTTTAAAAGCTGAAGAAGCCATTGTATGGACAGCTCCACGAACTTGGTATAGTAGGTTGATTGATTATCTACTTCAGATTTACTTCAAACGTGGTGATTTTGATAAAAATATATTCATTCAAAAGTAGAAGCATGATATACTCCTATGTCAAGTTTATGTAGATGATACTATTTTCGGTGTTTTTTCATAAAAGCATGTGGATAATTTTGTTAAATGTATGTCTTTGAAATTTGAAATGAGCATAGTAGGTGATTTAAGTTTATTCCTTGTTCTTCAAATAATGTTATTGCATTATGGAATTTTTTTATGTCAATGCAATTATGCAAAGATTTTAGTGAAGAAATTATGTCGTATAACATTAAACACATGAAAAATCCCATGGGGCCTAGTGAGAAAATATGCAGAGATGATGTTGTTGAAGGTGTCGATAACATACTGTACCGCAACATCATTGGTAGCATTCTATATTTGAATGCAAAGTCGTCCAGATATCATGTTTATTGTTTGTTTGTGTGCGATGTATCAATCAAATCTCAAAATCAAAAACTTAAAATCTATGAAATTTATCTTACGATACATAGCAGGAACATTAAATCTGGTATTTTGGTAAACCAGGGAAACCAATACCAATCTAATAGGATTTAGTGATGCCGATTGGGCAGGGGATTTAGACGACAGACAAAGCACTACGGGAGGTTTTTTCTACATTGGAAATAACTTAGTTTCGTGATATAGTAGGAAACAAAACTGTGTGTAACTCTCGATTGTTGAATCTGAACATGTAGTAGTTGGGAGTTGTTGCCATCAACTTCTATAGATGAATCAAATGGTAGAAGACTGTGGCCTTAAGAGTGAGAATCTCATCGTGTATTGTGATAACTCAAATGCAATTCATATCTCAAAAATTCAATACAACACTCTCGAACAAAAAACATTTACATTAGATATAATTTTATTTGAGATTTAGTGGAGTAATGTTTGATGTGTATGGAATTTGTTGGGACTAATAATCAATTGGTGGACATATTCACAAAATCATTATATTTAAGAGATATTCCAATCTTAGGAAATCTTTTAGCATGTGCACATTCTGATCACTCACGGATGTTGTCTTGGATGTTACGACATCTAAGACAATACATAAGCCGACATGAAGTTTAAATCTTGAAATTATTTTGAAAATCAATTACGTGGATTATTTATTTATTTATGTCGATATTTTTACTAAAATGTTTTTTTAGAAAATACTCATTAAACTTTATTACTGTAGGTAAGTTCTTCAACAATCAGTTAGGAGATGAAGAGTTATTTATCAGTTCAGTGGATATATTGTTCACCCTATATCTTTCTTTGATTTGATTATCTTGAAATTCATCTGCTATTTGAATTGTATTCCTGCTATCTTCCCTAATATTTCTCACTCTCTCCAAACTCACTAATGGTAGGATAAGGTTTTGACTCCCATGATATTCAAAGCAAGATGGGCTATAAAGATGATCCCCCCCCCCCCCCCCCCCCCCCCCAGTGTGACAACATTGGAAGATGATACACATACATCAGCCCTGCAAATTTTTCCCGCACCGGAGTTCCATAATCCTATTGAAAAGATTGCTCGAGATAAACCCGAAAATGAGATCGACATCGAAAATCAGCTCGATTTTTTTGTGTTGAACCAAATGTTCCTTCCACCACCTTCGGTCCGCCGTTCAAAGTGACAAGCATGATACAACCCTGATCACACTCCGTCCAAAAGATTTCGCCACAATGACGAATCATTTTTGAGAACATCATTGGCTGACCCTGAATACACATCTGGTGATGACTCGGATGATGTAGAGTATGAGTTTGTGGACAACAAGAAGTCCACACCTTGTGGACAACAAGAAGTCCACACCTACTATTGAAAGCAGTTTTTCAGGTGATGAACATCTGATTTATCAAAGTGTTACTGCACATTGTGTTTCCGAGGGACCAAATTTTTTTTGATGAGGAAGAGATCACTCTAATTTTTGGTAAAATTGAAGAAAGACAAGGGCGTCACCTTTTTATCTACTCCTGGCGAGTATGAAGATGAACCTGATGTAGAAATGAAAAAAGAATTCGTAGACAACATACTTGAGTCCTCCAACAGTTCATCTTCCATCTCTATTGATGAAAAATTCGATGATAGTGCTGATAATGATTTTGACAATGAAGATGTTGTGGGTGATATTGATGGAATTCCAAACAAAACACAACAAAGATTATGATTTGAGGAAAGAATTCTCAACTAAGTTCTACACTAAAAAATCTCTGATTAAGTGGCCTGTGTATGCCACCCGAGAGTTCATTGATGAGAAGAACGTGAGTACAGATGTCTTTGTTAGGCAGAATCTGGTGGGTTTCCTCAAACTTCATGAGATATTTTTGACTGTTTCTACAGTAGTTTCGTACCATCGTAAGAATGTTCTTGAGTTTTACAACAAGCTCTCACCCGATGTAGGTGACGAAAGATCAAGAAAATTTGAAAAAGTTTTTGTTCATGATAAAGTGTACAATTTCAGTCATGCTGTGTGGTCCCGAACTTAATTCAATTCTTAATCACTTGCTGGGAATAATTAATCAATTAAAATGTTGGAAACTAGATTCTGGAGTTTGACAAAACATAAATCAATCGATTAACAAAATATGAATCAACTGATGCGCACAAGCAAATTCGGCAACTGAAGTAAGTTGATACAATGACATAAAGTAAACTGATCAGCTGATCAGTCTCTCAACTGAAGACGTCTCGGGAAAGAACAAAGGAGACATAACAGATTACAAGAACTTCGCACTTCAATCATTACAGCATAGAACAATGTGTTTCGGCTATTGCAATTAAGACGCCGTATCACAATCAATGAAGAGAACATTGCCCAAGGAATGATGAAGTGGCAATCAACGGATACTAGAATTCAAATACATATCAAAGTTACCGTTGAAAAAGAAGTATAAATATAATTGAAGAACAGCAGATAAAGCAGAGACGATCATTCAATCTTAAAGCTTGCTGTTACCATGTCAAAATCTCAGCTCACTATCAGTTGAATTATTCGTAGCAATCAAGGCTACAATCTGAGCTTATTAGCACTCTCTAAAAGTTGTTAGACTCAATTGTGCTAATATCAGTTACGTACTGAAAATATTGTGTAGAACTAAGAGTTTCAGTTTTGGCAGTTGTAAGTCCAAACTGAAGTGGGTCTGTACAAGTGTTGTACTTGATCAAAGTCTTTTAGTGAATATCCTATCCTTGTGATAGAAGGGGTGACGTAGGAGTAATTAAATTCTCTGAACATCTAGAAACAACTCTTGCATATTTCTTTCAGTTTCGTATTCTATCTTTCAATCAGTTACTTTCCGCAACTATTCTAGTTTAACTGATTGTCATTGACCAACAAGATTCCGAGATTCAGTTTGTCACCAAACTGAACTCAAATATTCTTAAAGAACATTTTTAAGTGTGAGTGTTTATTCAACCCCCCCTTCTAAACACTCTTATTACGAGAACCGATCCTATCAAGTGGTATCAGAGCAGTTGAATCTTGTTTTTGAATACTTCTGATCTATAAATTTGTTAGCATGACTTCTTTCAATAAAATTCCTATGTTCTCAAGAGAAGATTTTGATGACTGGAAAATCAGAATGCAGGCTCACTTAGCTGCACAAGATGATGATATGTGGTTTGTCATAACAGACGGACCCATGAAGATTCTGAAAGCAAACACAGCAATAGCCATAACTGAAGGGGCACCACAGAGAATTCAGAAGCCCAGAGAAGAGTGGACAACTGAGGACAAAAGAAAAGCCAATCTTGACAATGTGGCCAAAGATACTCTATACAAAACACTGGATAAAGCAACCTTCAACAAAATAAAGATGTGCAAAACAGCAAAAGAAATTTGGGAGAAGTTGATTCAGTTACATGAAGGAAATGACCAAACAAAAGAAAATAAACTATCTGTTGTTGTCCAGAAATTTGACAATATCAAAATGAAGGTTGGAGAGTCAATGAATGAGTATGATGAAAGGGTGAGCAGTATTGTAAATGAATTAAATGCACTCGGAAAAGTGCATACTAACAAAGAGGTTGCATTAAAAGTAATGAGAGGTCTTCCAAAGGAATGGGACGTCAAAACTATGGCTATGAGAGAATCAAAAGACTTGAACCAGATCGAAATTCATGAACTGTTTGCTGATTTAAAAGCTTATGAATTTGAATTGCAGAACAGAGAAGGAGAACCATCTACTCCTACAACTACAACTGCCTTAGCAGCTGTCAGAACTGAATCAAACAGTTCAGCTGAGAAATCTGCTGATCAGTTAAGCAATGATGCAATGTCATTATTCATCAAAAAGTTCGGGAGGTTCATGAGAAAGAACCAAGGAAACTTTCAGAAGCAATGCCAGAAAAATAATTCAAAAGAAGAAACAAATGCTTGCTACAATTGTGGCAAAACAGGTCATTACATTGCAGACTGTCCTAAACCTAAAAAGGACAGTCAAGGATCAACTGACAGAAGAAAGAAACCATATGAGCATAAGAGAAGGCCCAGAGATGATAAGAAAACCAACAGAAAGAAATACGAAGTTCTATTAGCTGAAGAGAACAAATCCAAATGGGCAGAAACTGATAGTGACGAATCAGAACCAGAAAGATCATATAGCTCAAGTGATGAAGAGGAAGTCAAATGTCTAATGGCAAATGATGCTGAAGCAGAATCTACAAGTCAACAGGTATTTGATTTTAGTTCAATTGACTTTACAAGAGAAGAACTCATTTTGACATTGCATGATATGGTAAATGAGTACCAGAAACTTGCATCATCATTTGAGGAAATGAAATCAAAGCAAAATGATCCCATAGACAACAAAACCAAAACTGATGAATCAGTTGATGAGTTGAGTCTAAGAAGGGAAATTGCTGAGCTAAAAGCGGAGAGAAAGAAAGATCACTCACTGATCTAGAAATTGATCCTTGAAAATTCAAAACAAACTGAACTCATTCAATCTTGGAATAAGTCGTCTACTGCATTGAATGAGATGCATAATTCACAAAAATCAGTTTCTGACAAAACTGGTTTAGGGTTCAGTAATCAAGGAGAAACATTTTAAAAAGATACGCAACCACAGTTGACAGTAAACAAAGGAAAGTACATTCAATTTGTCAGATCAACAGTAGATCAAGAAAAATTTGAGCCTAGCAAAATGAATGAACAATCCATTGAGAATATGTATAAGCCCAAAAGACATGGAGTTGGTTACAGTCCAAAAATCTCTACTGACTCAGTAAGTCAGTCATCAAAAAGGTTTGGAAGGAATCGCTCAAATAACTATTCGAATTATCACAACTGCAAACCAGTCCAGAAAAGATACAGACTAAACAATCAGTCGAACCAAGCCAAAATGCATACTGTGTCATTTGTACAACACACACCTAACACACAGAAGCCGAGAAAAACAATTTGGAACACAGCTACTGGAAAGACAGTTAGACTAATCCAAGTATGGATTCCAAAGGGACTAATAAGTCGTGGACCCAAATAGATATGGGTACCAAATCATATTATGTGTGCTTGCAGGTAACAGGTACAGATAAAAATTCAATATGGTATTTGGACAACGGTTGCTCATGACATATGACAGGAGATGCAAGTATGCTATCTCAACTGACCAAATATAGTGGTCCAAACATCAGTTTCGGAGATAATTCCAAAGGTAAAACCGTGGGTAAGGGTAAGATTATCCATGGTAACTTTACTATTAAAGATGTTTTATTGGTAGAAAATCTAAAGTATAACTTGATTAGTATAAGTCAGTTATGCGACAATGGATTTTTGGTACAATTTGATAAAAACTCATGCTCAGTTAAAACATCAACTGATGAAATCATACTAACTGGAAAACGATGTGGAAACACATATAAAGTCAGTTGGAATGAACAGCCTCATGCACCAGTTTGCTTCATTGCTTCAAATTCATCTCAAAACTGGTTATGGCATAAAAGATTAAATCATTTAAACTTTAAATCCATTGCTTATCTGAGTAAAAATGAACTTGTAACTGGTTTGCCCAAAATAAATTTTTCAAAAGAAAAACTTTGCTCAGCATGTCAGTATGGAAAACAAGTACGATCTTCTTTCAAAAACAAGGGCTGTAAATCTTCATCCCGATGCTTAGAACTATTGCACATGGATCTCTTCGGTCCAATTCCAGACATGAGTCTAGGGGGAATGAAATACACCCTGGTGGTCGTAGATGATTTTTCAAGATTTACTTGGGTTATATTTCTAAAATCCAAAGACCATACGGCTGCACAACTGATTAAACTCTTCAAAACAATTTTAAATGAAAAATCAGTTGGGATTGATCGAATCAGATCTAATCGAGGAACTGAATTCATCAATCAAACACTTTCAAGTTTTCTAGAAAATGCTGGAATCAAGCATGAGCTCTCAGCAGCAAGAACTCCTCAGCAAAACGGTGTAGCTGAGAGAAGAAATCGGACCCTAAAAGAAGCTGCTAGAACAATGCTTGCTGATTCTGGGATTTCTCAAAATTTTGGGCAGAGGCAGTAAACACTGCGTGTTATACTCAGAACAGATCGATGATTAATAAGAATCATATGAAAACACCATATGAGATCTGGCATGGAAGAAAAAGTATAATCACCTATTTCAAAATATTTGGTTGTAGATGCTTTATTCATGATAATGGTAAAAATTACTTAAAGGCATTTGATGCCAAATCTGCAGAAGGAATTTTCCTTGGATATTCATCAGTTAGCATAGCTTATAGAGTCATTAATAAGAAAACTTTAAATGTTGAAGAATCTGCGCATGTTAATTTTGATGAAACTGTACTAACTGATAAGCCAACTGATCAAGTTGAGCTAGCTGATCGATTGATAGATATAAGTTTGGACGATGATGATAAAGATGAAAGTCATAACAATCAAGACATCTTCCAAACACCAGAACCAGAGATTTTAGATCAATTAAATGAGCAGGAAGTCAATGACAACAATAAGTTATTAAAAGAAACTGATAACATTCAAATACCAGCTGTTGAGACATTAACTGAAGCTGAAAATTGCACTCAGATGCCAACCGAAGAAGTTGCTGATGCAACAAATACAGAATACAGATGGAAAAAGTCACATCCACCTCATCTAGTAATAGGAAATCCATCTGCTCCTGTAAGAACTCGCAATCAAATGTTAAATTTATTTATTCACTCAGCCTTCGTCTCACAACTGGAACCAAAGAAAACTGATGAAGCTCTTGCTGATCCTAACTGGGTAAATGCTATGTAAGAAGAGCTGAATCAGTTCACTCACAATAACGTCTGGAACTTAGTTCCAAGACCAACTTCAAAAACCATTATAGGAACAAAATGGGTGTACAGGAA
Organism: Primulina eburnea; assembly: GCF_022965805.1. NCBI lineage: Eukaryota > Viridiplantae > Streptophyta > Magnoliopsida > Lamiales > Gesneriaceae > Primulina > Primulina eburnea. Next base: position 729,740 of record NC_133106.1, read on the forward strand.
TAAGCTAAATGAGGATGGCTCAGTTATACGCAACAAAGCTAGACTAGTAGCACAAGGATATAGGCAAGAAGAAGGAATTGACTACGATGAGACGTATGCTCCAGTTGCAAGATTGGAAGCAATCAGAATATTTCTTGCTTATGCATCTCACAAAAACTTCAAAGTTTATCAGATGGATGTGAAAAGTGCATTGCTAAACGGTCAGTTACAAGAAGAAGTATATGTCGAACAACCTCCAGGTTTTGTAAACCACAAACTTCCTGATCATGTGTACTATTTGAACAAAGCATTATATGGTCTTAAACAAGCTCCCAGGGCTTGGTACAAAACTCTTTCAAAATTCCTAACTGATCATGACTTTTTAGTTGGATCAGTTGATAAGACCTTGTTCGAATTTACTAAAAATAATCATATATTATTAGTTCAGATTTATGTTGATGATATAATTTTTGGGTCAACTAACCCCAAATTGCGTGAAAAGTTTGCTAAGTTAATGCAGGATAAGTTTGAAATGAGTATGATGGGTGAACTGACATTCTTTCTTGGACTGCAAGTGAAGCAACTGGAAACTGGCATATTCATTAGTCAAACAAAATATACAAAGGAGCTGCTAAAGAAATTTGGTATGGAATCATGTTCAGCCGCAACAACTCCCATGAGCTCATCAGTTAAATTAGACACTGACGAAGGGGGAATATCAGTAGAGGCGACATTATACAGAGGGTTAATAGGTTCACTGCTATACCTAATAGCCAGTCGCCCTGATATTGTTTTTGCTGTCGGTATGTGTGCCAGATTTCAAGCAAACCCTAAGCAATCACATTTCTCAGCTGCCAAAAGAATTCTGAGATATCTTAAGGATACACAAAATGTTGGACTATGGTATTCCAAAGACTTCACCTTCAATTTAGTTGGATACTCAGATGCAGATTATGCAGGATGTAAGCTTGATCGTAAAAGTACAAGTGGATCTTGTCAATTCTTAGGAGATAGACTGATCTCTTGGTTCAGCAAGAAGCAGACATCCATAGCTACCTCAACAACAGAAGCAGAATATCTTGCTGCTGGTAGCTGTTGTGCACAACTGATCTGGATTCAGCAACAACTGAAGGATTATGGAGTAACATCAACAGAATCACCCATATTTTGTGATAATACCAGCACAATTGCCATCACCTACAATCCAGTTCTTCACTCAAGGACCAAACATATAGATGTCAGGCATCACTTCATCAGGGATCATGCATTAAAAAAGGATATTCGGCTAGAATATATCTCAACTGAACAGCAAGCAGCTGACATCTTCACAAAACCATTACCTGAGGCTAAGTTTTCTTATTTTCGAAATATTCTTGGTTTAATCGACTTATCTTAGAAATTTTTAGTAATATTGTTATACTAACAGAATCATATACAGAAAATAAGAACACAACAAATAGAAAATAACACTTTATTATGAATACCAACGTTCCCATTTTACAGAAGATATCATGGCATCAACTGAATCTAGCCATGCTCTAACCCAATCATTTAACTCATAAATTCGAACTCTAGCAAATACCCTAGATTTCGAAATCCTATCAACAACATGCCACTCTTTCCACAGCAATGCCTTCAAAAGACAGTTGTCCTCCACCAAATCTCTAACATGCCTAAATTCAAAACGTTCAAGATACTTCAATGCTCTTGCCTCCTGAGCACGAGTAGGAATAGCATCACTGTCACTAATCCTCTTCAATTCATGAATCTTCTCCCATGTTGACAACACTTTCTGCAGGACATATATCTCCATCTTTCTTTTGATATTTATTAAATGAGGGGTTGATTGCTCAGTCACATGGACATGAGTGCTGCTGCATGCATCAGAATCGGACATATTGAAATATTTTTGAACTGATATTAAAACACATCTTTTATCACTATCATCCTATTTATAGGAAAATGACGATGGAGAAGCTGAAGAGTCTCAAGTCAATTAAAGAGTTTTTCACATATACCGAGGACTTTTAAGTTATCAGTTGTTCATTATCAACTGACACCAGTTTGATTGTTATTAACAGCTGTTTAAATAGTATCAGTTTATCATCAACTTATGATAATTAGTTTCTCAACAGTTCATTTATTTACTTATCACAACTGATGTTTCTTAGTGTGTCATTACTCCATGTGTTTAAATCTCATACAGATCATTGCGTGCAGAAACAAAGAAAAACGACGCATTATCAAAATAAACATTTTATTTATCCTTAAATTTTGGAGAGAACTACATTTTCATAAGTTTCTTCTACACTAGCTATCCACATCCTCATCCAAACAGCTAGAGCTGAGGAAGAAGTCTTGCAGAAGCTGTGGGAAGAAGCAATGCCATTAAGAATCTCCAGCTCCTTGCGAAGCATTAGCTCATAGAGATGGCCCTCCTTGAAAGCATCCACCTCTACAGAAATGTTTAAGTGCCTTCGCACTTCTCTCAGCTGGGCTATCCGCCTGAAGGTGGTAACCCTCCCAGAGTTGTACAGAAGCTCCAGCTCCTGTAACTCTTCCCAATAGGGAAGACTGGCATAAAAAACCCTGTCCTCTATAGCAGCCTTTTGAACTTCAAGCGAAAGTGGAGAGACGTTTGAACTACTTGCTCCTTCCATTATTTTTTACTGATACTTGTGACTAACTTCTTTATTTTTATTTATAGGCCAAGTCGGGAAAATGAAAGGACACTTTCTTAAGTGATGATTACTCTACTAAGCCTCAGGATTATCTTATTTAATCGACTTTATTTTTTTTATAATGCATCTATTTAGGGGGAATGGTGGTTTAAGAGGTTAACTGAGAAGACAATTGTTAGTGTATTCTCAACTGAAAGGACTCAGCCTCACTAACTGATCGTTCAGTTGCTAATTTCACTAATATTCTCATATAAGTTACTTAATTAAACCTATCATATTCCAAATCAAATGACGTGACTGTCTGACAAATCATGATGAATTTCAGTTTATAACGTGGACACATTTTTAACCGCTCAAAATTGTACACACGCTTACAGCACACGTACACACATTTTTTACTCAAAATTTTCCTGGACTGACACGTGTCCGATAATTCAAACAGTCACAAACAAAAGTACTTTACCCGCTTTGATTCAGTTCGTCTTCCTTACAATCACGATTATCCTCACTTTTCAAAGGAAATCTATATTTTTCGTTTTTACAGGAAATCATTCAGCTTTCAATGGCGACTCAAACTCCTGCCCACATATTAAATGCAATGGTCATCGATTTTAACTCGGCTCTATCGATTCAAGAAGCAGATGTTAAGAATGTATTTCTAAAGCTTGAGTCGACAGGTCTCAGGATGTTCTTAGGACAATCTTCCCAGAAGATATATCTCAAAGAGGTCAATGAATTCTACAGGAAATGATTTATCACTAATAATGACACTATATCTGTGACTATCAATGATCAGTTGCTACGTCTTTCTGAGGAATCTTTCGGAGAAATCTTTTCTTTACCAACTGATGGTTATGTAAATTTTTCTTAAGTAAAAACTCAGGACATTGAAGAAATGCAGTCTCGATTATCTGCTGATGGACGAAAAATCAAGGTTTCCGATCCAAAGAAGGAACTGAAACCAAAAATTCAGTTGCTAGCTGATATCGTAGCAAAGGGAATATTAGCAAAAGCCGGTTCTTATGCTGCTCTTACACTCGAAAAATTCCAGGTAATGACCATAATCATGAGTGAAAAGAAAGTAAATTGGAGATATATTCTGTTTAACATCTTGAAGAATATGCTCAAGTCATCCAAACAATCATGTGGCTTTGCTATCCAAATCAGTTATCTGTTAAAACTGAAGGGTTTAGTAGCTGAAAATGCTGAAATATCATCAAAATTCAAAGTCTTTACTGCCAAAAACATCTTGCAATCAATAACCAAACTGGAAGTTGAGCCATCACCAGTCAAGAAGGTCAAAACAGCAAAAAGGAAACTGATTCTCAGTGAATCAGACGCAGAGAAAACTCCTTCACCTACGCTTGTCAAAAGACCAAGGACTAAAAGAACCTAAACAACAACAACAATGGAAGTTATCCAATCAGCTGATCAACAACTCATTCAAGCCATACCTTTGCAGATACTCTCACCTGATGAACCAGTTACCAAAGCCAAGACAACAGCTAAGGATAAAGCCCCATTAACCCTTGTAAATCACCCTACCATCTTGCCTAGGGCCAGATCTAAAGGTATCGTATTAAGGGAACCAGTACAATCAACACACTCAGGGATGGATCTTCTTCACACTCTTTCAACTGACAAAGGAAAAGGACAGCTAGTTGAAGAACCCCGGCCATCCAATGCCATTCAAACACACATTGACCTTGTTTGGGAACAGGTCAATGCATTTGCCACATCACAATTAAAATCTTTTGACTGTTGGAAAAGATTCATAACAGAAATCTTTGCCAAAGAACTGAAGCATAGATCTCAACTGAAAAAGTTCATCAAACTAGAAGCAATCGTGATGAAAGTAGTCAAAGCTGCTACAATTTCACAAGCATTAGAAAGGCAGAAATACTTCTTTGATCAGATTCGCGTCAAAAAGCTAGCAAGAATGGTAGCACAGCTGAAGTCCAACTACCATCCAACAAGTCCAACTGCATACAATGATAGAGCTGTGTTCACTCAACTGAACGCAGATCTTAATAGCCTGCAAAGGGAAATAAGATTTTGGGAAGAAGATCAGGAACTAGTTATTCATGAAAAACCCTTCAACTCAAATACTGAAAAAGATTTATCCTTCTCTCCACAAAAAGAACCATCTCCACAACAGTCAACTGAAAAGCCAGTTCAGGAAATACCTAAATCCTCTCAGACAGAACATCAGTTATATTCTGAAGAAGAACTATCCTTGGCAAACATCGATGAAATCATTCAAGCTCTTGCCTTAGAAGCTGAGTATGACTCAGTTACTCATTCAGCTGAACAACCAGAGCAAGATATTAAGATATCGTCTGAAGCCCCAACTGAGTCACTCATTGATGGAAAATTTATATCTGCTCAAACTGAAGACCAAACTGAAGTACCAACCCAAAAATCAGAAAAGAAATAACTGCAGCGGACAAAGCTCAAACTAAAGCACCAGTTCAGTCCGAAAGTTCTGCTGAACAAGTTGTTCAAACTGACGAACAAGCAAAACCATTAGACCAAGAAACTGCTGAACATGAAGAAAGTCGGTTGCTCACTAAATCAAAAGAGCAAGAACAAAGTTCAGTTAATCCTACACAAGAAGCCTCTATGCATGAACAACCCATCTCCATCATTCAGCCAGACAGACAATTATTTGATCAAAATCAACCATCATCATCTCAAATTCAAGAAAACATTCCAGCACAGTCTACGGTTGGAACAATGGAAACTAATCAAGAATTAGTTCTTTTTGGACAACCATCAAAGCATTCAGAAACGCCCAGCCAGCAACCTCCAATTCAATCCACAGAAATGGATACTGTTCTTGAAGAAATTCAGAACATACAGTACAGTATGCAGCAGATGCTAGCTGAAATCAAGAAAATTCAACTCGAACAGCTGTCGCATACTGTCAAATTGGATTCTTCGATTGAATTTGACTCAGCAAAACTAAACAATCTTCAAGCCAACATGGACTCTCTTACCAGGACTGTGCAAGAAATGAAGAATGGGCTAGTTAGCTCATTCTGTACAACTCAGAATGTAATCAGTCAGAGAGTTGAGCGACTGGAAACCTCTGTTTCTAATCGAATAGCATCACTTCAAACTTCCTTCACAACTGTCGCCTCAAGTCTCTCAGCAGATGTAAAACTTCTATCCATTGACGTTCGAAAGCTGTCAGACAAAATGGAGATGTTTGACAAAAAGGAGGAAGGACAAAGCAGCTGAAGAAGATTTAATCAGATTATTTATATGATCAGATTTTATATTATCTACAAGGAATCCAGATATTATATTCTCAGATGTTATGTTATCTACAAGGAAATCCAGATATTATATTCTCAGATGTTATGTTATCTACAAGGAACCCAGTTATTTTATAATTCAGTTGCGTAATCTACAAAGAGCTCAGTTATTCGATCTTAAATCACTTGATTTTGTCAAACACCATAAAGGGGGAAATTGTTGGAAACTAGATTCTGGAGTTTGACAAAACATAAATCAATCGATTAACAAAATATGAATCAACTGATGCGCACAAGAAAATTCGGCAACTGAAGTAAGTTGATACAATGACATAAAGTAAACTGATCAACTGATCAGTCTCTCAACTGAAGACGTCTCTGGAAAGAACAAAGGAGACATAACAGATTACAAGAACTTCGCACTTCAATCATTACAGCATTGAACAATGTGTTTCGGCTATTGCAATTAAGACGCCGTATCACAATCAATGAAGAGAACATTGCCCAAGGAACGATGAAGTAGCAATCAACGGATACTAGAATTCAAATACATATCAAAGTTACCGTTGAAAAAGAAGTATAAATATAACTGAAGAACAACAGATAAAGCAGAGACGATCATTCAATCTTAAAGCTTGTTGTTACTATGTCAAAATCTCAGCTCACTCTCAGTTGAATTATTCATAGCAATCAAGGCTACAATCTGAGCTTATTAGCACTTTCTAAAAGTTGTTAGACTCAATTGTGCTAATATCAGTTACGTACTGAAAATATTGTGTAGAAATAAGAGTTTCAGTTTTGGCAGTTGTAAGTCCAAACTGAAGTGGGTCTGTACAAGTGTTGTACTTGATCAAAGTCTTTTAGTGAATATCCTATCATTGTGATAGAAGGGGTGACGTAGGAGTAATTAAATTCTCCGAACATCCAGAAACAACTCTTGCATATTTCTTTCAGTTTCGTATTCTATCTTTCAATCAGTTACTTTCCGCAATTATTCTAGTTTCACTGATTGTTATTGACCAACAAGATTCCGAGATTCAGTTTATCACCAAACTGAACTCAAATATTCTTAAAGAACATTTTTAAGTGTGAGTGTTTATTCAACCCTCCCTTCTAAACACTCTTATTACGAGAACCGATCCTATCATAAAATAAACCCTCGATATTGTTATTATCAGATCTAAGTACAAGTCCTGTACAACAAGAAATCATTATAACTACTGTTTCTTCACTACATCTCAGGTGATATAACAGATATACTCCTAAGTCCGGATCTCCACGCTAACTGTCTTCTCTCATCCTCTTCTTGACCCTGATCCAGCCCCACCTGTTGTCATGCACACATACAAAACAAGACAACAGCCGGATAACTCCGGTGAGAATTACATCCCAGTATAAACAATATAAACATGCAATCATATAAAAGCATATACAAAAGCATATAAGAAATATTCATAACATGTATCAAATCAGAAACATAAATCAATATCAAGCAATGAATCACACTCAGACTCAGACTCGACTCAAACAACACGTCGTCTCAGACTCGACTCAACTCTAACCTAGGGATCCCGATGTCTGGATATTGATAATTATATCGAATCTCAGTCGATAGGAATGAATCAATTCCTACATGGCATCGATATAATTCATATATCCAGTATTTGGGCGAAACAGCCGCAGAATTGACGAATCAGTCAAGAATTAAGCGAATCAGCCAATAACTAGACGAATCAGCCAGTAATTAAGCGAATCAGCCAAAGTTTAGACGAATCAGTCAATAACTAGACGAATCAGCCAATAACCAGACGAATCAGCCGGTGACTAGGCGAATCAGCCAATAACTAAACGACTCAGTAGTCAATACATGCAGTGGCTATAAATCAATAGACTACAAACATCAATCTCATCAATTACAAATATCAATGTAATAAACTAAGTATGTGATTTAGGGAAACTCGAGTCAAACCTCACTCGAGTTGTGCAATCCCAACTCAACATTAATTTATACCTTTCTTTCTGATACTCTGACTCGGTCGTAGTCTCGAACCCCAAGCCTGTCAATACTTAATCTGATAATAACAATATCGAGGGTACGGTATCAATACACCATTCAATCCATACTGGATATAATCAGAATTCAGTCAAATTCTGTTTCAACAACATAACATCATAATTTCAATATATCCATCACTATCATATTAATCAGATATCAATCCCAACATCTCATAATCAATAACAATTCAATTCTGATATCAAATCGACTCCAAAACTACTCCGAAAATCATAACAATTTCATATAGTATTTGTTCTTCAATCCGGTTTCAATTATACGATGTCTAACATGACAAGAACATCATATATGAATCATATCAGATTCTGACAATACCATAATTTCAAAACATATCAAAACGTAGCAAAACTTGCGTCTAGTTGTAGCCTACGTCGATAGGAACTCAATACCGAAATCGGATTCAAAATCGGATAGACGGATTTCTCTCAATACGAGTGGCTCATCCCACATATTACACGTCTCGCGCATATGCGCGACATTATCGGCGCATATGCGCGAGACCTACTGGTCTCGTTGCTCGGCTTCTCGGCAGCTCGCGCATATGCGCGCCCCATCGCCGTGCATATGCGCGAGACCTACTGTCTCGTGCCCAACTACACTCGCGCATATGCGCGCCTCTCTCGGCGCATATGCGCCAACCCCACTGGACCTATCGCGCATGTGCGTGCTTTACGTTGCGCATGTGCGCGCAAGGTTCGATCTTGGCTCCTTGGTTTCCGCACAGCTCGCGCATATGCACGTCTACTCTTCGCGCATATGCGCGAGACCTTCGGCTCTCGCACCAACAATCTCACATGCACACTTTCTATTCGTGTCTCGGTTAGTCCTTTCATAATCGTCTTGATTAAAAATCAATAATCGTAATTTAATACGATATTAAATCTCGGGCATTACACATGCGGTCATTAATAGAGATGGGTACGGTACGGTATAGCGTACCGAACTACAGTAACGTATACCGTACCGAAAATATCGGTATGAAATTTTTCCATACCGATATCGATACCGAAAATTCAGTATACCGTGAATGTTTTCTGTTACCTACATTTTTTCGGTATACTGACAAAATTTTCGGTGTCGGTACGGTACCGGTATGAACTTTTTTCATACCGCACATTCGTTATATCGAATTTTCGGTATGAAAAAAATTCATACCGGTACCGTACCGACACTGAAAATTTTGTCAGTATACCGAAAAAATGTAGGTATACCGAAAACATTCGCGGTATACCGATATTTTTTCGGTATACCGAACTTAAATTTTAAAATAAAATAATAAAAAATTATTTTCGGTATATACCGAAATACCGAAAAAAAATATTCCGTACCGAAATTTTCGGTAAGTTCAATATTTTTCGGTACGGTTTTTCGATATTTCGCTATTTTTTCTCACCCATAGTCATTAACAACCTCTAGCTAACATTATCAAATTCAGGTAGAGACATGCCATTAAATTCAGGGGGAGTTCTTGGAGTTGAATCAACTTGTGTGGACTTATTTGTGCTTATTTTGTGGAGAAATACAAAAAATAGAGTTTGAAGGAAATGTGTATTGCTTTGCAAAACACAATTTATCTGCTAAATTCTTTTTTTTAATAAGATTTTGCATAAAAGTTGTATTTCTAGAATATTGAGTTTCTTAGACTCTAGATTTGATTTTTAATATTTAAAAAAATTGTTTCCTAATGAAAAACCACTTTCTTTATCTCGTAAGAAGCTATTCAAAGAATCATAACAAGATCAATGCAAGTCTATATATATTGAAAAATAATTGAGGTACCAAAAAAAAGCGAGACGAGCGAGATATGATAAAACAAAGAGAATTTTCTTAAGAACTCACAAAGACAAAGTAACGTTGTTTCAATGTATTTCCGTGACGTGATGGAGAAATTTAAAGACTCACTCTTAAAAGTGTTGATTGAAGAGTTATTTTGTTACTCCGTACGTAGTTCAGCCACACAAATTTGCATTATTTTGTTTTGATTATTTTTGTTATTGATATTTTGTGACACGATTTACTTACTTGACTTGTTAAGGAAGATAGTTTTCGTTTCTTCACTGGTATTGATTTTGTAAACACGATTTCTTTTCTAGTGATTATTTTGTCCTTGCACACTCATAACACACTTGTGCGTATTTATCTTTGTTTTACCTTTAATTAAAGGTTTTTCTATTTGTTATATTTTTTTAATTCATGTTGTGACAATGTATTACAATATTTAAGATAACACTTATATCTAATATATTGAATCTTTATGTTTATGTTAAACAAAATACTTTGTCACAAAAGTGATTAGGATACATTTTCTGAGAATGTGTGAAAGACAATTAAAAGATTCAGCCTGGAGCAGTTATGCATTCAATTGTCTTTTAGGAATATAATTATTTTATTTTATTAAAAATGGGTTGTTTTGGATATTTTATTATTTGGGGTTTCCAAAAAGATCCTTGTATAATTTTATTTTATTTTATTTTTTTAAAAAAAATCATTATATAATTTTATTTTACTATTATTTTTTTTAAAAAGTCCTTGTATAATTTTATTTTATTAATTTTTTTTAAAAAATCCTTGTATAATTTTATTTTATATATTTTTTAAAAAAATCCTAGTCTAAAATTTTATTTTATTATTTTTTTTAAAAAAAAGACCCTTGTATAATTTTATTTTATTTTATTTTATTTTATTTTTTAAAAAAAAGATCATTGTATAAATAGGTGGCCAGCCTAACAAAATATAGTATGATTGGGGGTATGGGTCCCATAAAGGAAAGAATGCACATGACGCACTCTCTCTCACATCACAAATATTTATTCAACTTGTCTCCTTCATTTGATGACGCTCGAATCCAATTATCTATAATTTTCCAATTTATTTTGTAATAATTAAAATCATGTTAGTCAAATTGCTTGATATAGAAAGTGCTATTTATTCATTTGGAGCTGGCTGTCCCTTTCACTTGGCATCCGTTATTTGTTTGAGTAATTTTTCTCCTTAATTGCCACTCACCACCCTTTTTCTTCTGTGCAGTTCAAGGTCTTTGAATGAGTAGAGGACTTGAAAAAGAGAGTCGGACATGAAGAGGCTTGTAAGTATGTTCGTTGATTCTTTTTTCGGTTATTGATGAATGTAGCTGCTTTATTTTCCTGATTATGGTTCTTTTCGCTTTATGTGGTCGTGTGTGTACGAATGGATGTTCTTCCTTTCAGGGTTTCTGTTATCGTGCTATTTGCTTTATCTTTGACCCTTGCTGTGTGTTTTTTATATGGTCTTTCTTCGAGTTTAGTGACTGTAGATGGAAGTGGCTTTTTATTTGGGTCAGTTTTGGTTAATTTAATTAGATCTTCACAGTTTTTGAGTTGGATGCCAGTTTATATGTCTACATCTGCTGTAAGAGACGCTTGATTCTTGTATACTGGATCTGAAAATAATTATTCTCGTGTGCTAATTTGAGGGTATTGATAGTTATTTAGATACAAAATTTGAGCCGTTTCTGGGTTCTTACTTCTTACCTAGTATTTGTTTCCATTGGATCCTATATTATGCATTTTCTGACAATTTTTTTGTTGGTTACTGCCCTTAAGACAAGTTGCATTTTTTGGTTTCCTTTCTGAACATGTCCATTTATGTCCGTACTTGAGCAAATACACTTGTTCAATTAGTTATGGAAGCCCTTAAACTTGATGTTCTTCAGGGTAATGTACAATGTAATGTTATTACTCATTTCTTCTCAGGCAGTACTTCTTTTGCTCCTGGTATCGAGTTATGCTGTAGAGTACAATGGAGAATGTGAGACTGCCTGGCCATTAACTCCCAGACCTCACAGTGTTTCTGTTTCCGAATTTGGGGCAGTTGGAGATGGGCGAACTTTGAACACTTTAGCATTTCAGAATGCCATTTTCTATCTCAAGTCCTTTGTAGACAAGGGTGGTGCGCAGCTATATGTTCCGGAAGGCAGGTGGCTTATCGGATGCATCAATCTTACTAGCCATCTTACCCTATTCCTTGAAAAAGATGCCATCATTCTTGGTGCTCAGGTTAAGACTATAGCCATCTTACCCTATTCCTTGAAAAAGATGCCATCATTCTTGGTGCTCAGGTTAAGACTATAAATTTTTAAAAAAGGAATAACTAAGTTCTTTTATTTGGGGAGCACAAGTTTTCAGAATCTATCAGAATGTGAATTATTCTACGCTGAAGTCTTTATCTTTAAATGTTGTTTATGCAGGATTACAGTCAGTGGAGTGTCGTTGGACCACTGCCTTCTTATGGTGGAGGCCTCGAGGTACCTGGTAGGTATCGCAGCTTGATCACTGGGCAGAATTTAACTGATGTGGTTATAACAGGTTACGCATTTTGGCCTGAATTTCCCAGTTCAATATCGTATTGTTAGTTACCATGACAGTATTCTGATTCTGATGTGATCTATTTGTGTATTGTACCATCTTTACAGGCAATAATGGAACTATTGATGGTCAGGGTTTGGTTTGGTGGGAACAGATGAAAGAACGTTCCTCAAATCACAGTCGACCACATTTAATAGAATTCATTGGCTCCACCAATGTTTTTATATCGAACTTAACCTTCTTGAATGCACCTGCTTCGAACATACACCCTACTTATTGCAGGTAGATTTCTTAATTTTTGTACCTGAACCATTTGTTTTATTATATATTACATTAAGCATATGACCTCTAAATCATTTTTATTCTAAAGTCTGCTTTTCTGTTCTGTTTCTTTTATGAAGCTACTTGCGAGTCCAGAACATAACCATATATTCTCCACCTGACTCTCCATATACTAGCGGAATAGTTCCAGGTTCGTCGATATCCAGATCCCTTTCAGTAAATCACACGCATTAACTGGTTCAGGGTTTGATGTAAAATATTGTTACTTCAGATTCTTCCAAGCATATTTGCATTGAGAACTGCAACATTAGCATGGGATATGATGCAATTGCTCTTAAAAGTGGTTGGGATGAGTATGGCATTGCATATGGCAAACCAACCACCAAAGTTCACATTCGAGAGGTTCACCTGACAGCTTCTTCGGGATCGGGAATAGCATTTGGCAGTGAAATGTCTGGTGGCATTTCGAATATTCTAGTCGAGCACATTCATATACTTGATTCATTATCCGGCATTCAGCTAAAGACAGCGAGAGGAAGGGGTGGCTATATCAAAAACATAAAAATATCAGATGTTTTCATGGAAAATTTGAAGGAAGGAATCGAAGCTACAGGTCATTATGATTCTCATCCAGATAAAAATTTTGATCCGGATGCTCTTCCAGTGGTTAGTGAAATCTCAGTTAAGGACGTAGTTGGCGTAAATGTTACCACAGTCGGTAATTTTTCAGGAATTGATGAATTTCCGTTCACTTCTATATGTCTGTCGAATGTTTCATTTTCTTTCACTTCCGATGATCCATCTTTACGGTGGTTGTGCTCCAATGTCATTGGTTCATCTATTAATGTATCACCTGAACCTTGTTCTGAACTCCAAAGCCCGTTTTCCAATTCATCCTCAGATTGTTTCTTCTTGCACTCATATCTGACCAGTCAAGTTGCAGACTTGTAACAGAGCCTGTCGAATCATAAACTATTCATTTGTTAATCTGTAAAATTAGATAACACTTCTGCCGGCTATGCTGTATAATCTTCTGAGAATAAGCAAGACGGCCAAAAACCAAGAAGGTCAGATAAGATTCTATTCTATGTACAGAGTCGGTTTCTTCATTCATGTGTAAGAAAAGTTTTGGTAGAATATAACGACTCAGTTACATGTGCTTCACTTGTTCTGTGTTTAATAGTTATTACATTTACATTGTAAATTCTTGAACTGAAGAGTGCTGCAAGATTGATTGATTCTTAATTGTGATTAAAAAGGGATTATGTGTTGTTGGAATTTGCAATAAATTGTAAGCTTTCATTTTATTATTCCTTTTTGAATCTGTTTCTTCGAGTTGGCATCACTTATTTGTCTTGCTAATATTCCAAATGCTGTACTAAAACATTGCATGCCGTCCACCACAGAATGATCGAGGGAATAACTAGGTGATTGATAAAAAAAAAAAAAAAAAAAAAAAAAGGGAGGACCCCATTCAATATTTTAAACTGGTGATGATTGATTAATTGTTTTTTTTTTGTTAAGACTTAAGCGCATAAATTTCACTAACTTTGATAATGTCTGAATGCTGCTAATTAGTCGTTTCTGCAGATTTCAGTGGCCGACCAATAGGAAACATTCATTTTTTATGAAGCAAATATTTGTGCGTTCCACAGAATCAGAGAATGTCCTAAAAAGTAGAATGATTGATTCCTTTCCTTGTACCCAAATGCCATCACCCTGGATTGTTGCTGAGTTTTAAAATATCTTCCCTGTGGGATATTGATCAGGTGTCGTCGTTAGTATGTGCTAAAGTTTTTTCATGTGCAGTATTCGTGTCAAGTTCTAAAAAATCAATAAGACGACTTAAAATCAAAGTTTATTTTGTCGTCACTTTAAATTTAGTTCCATTAATGGTGAGCACAAATTGTCTTCGGAGTCCATTGCATAAAGTGTCATCCTTCAATATGTATTGGAAAGTGAAATCCCACTCAAAGCTGATTTTTTTAGTAGAAGATATGGGAAAACAAACAAGCACTAGGCATCTTGGTTGTGCATTACTTGTAAATAAAACATATAAGATGGAAAAAGTAAACAAAATCATGAACATAATATATAGCTGGTGACTTTATTGATGCGTGGTTATGGATGTAAGCACGAGTGGGAAAGTTTAGGCGTTTATGAATGACAGAGCATGATAGGTTTCCAAGATAAAAGAGTGCAGAATTGTCTTGCTTTATTGCATGTCATTTAAACTCCATACTTCACAAGACAGGAGTAAAATTCACAGCCTTTTCTCAAGTATCAAAAGTAAAAACTGGCACACTTTCTTGAAATCCAGTCATTAAATAAGAAGCATCGCCTATTTTCACACAAAAAAGAAAAAAAAATCATCAAAAGTAAACACGACCACATTATACAAGGATAGTGAGCAACTGAAATAATTGCTGCTGTATATACACAAAAAAATGACGCAATGAAGAAAAATATGTAGAAATCAATAAGAAACTATAAGTATACTTCTCAGTGAAGTAAAAGTAAAAAATTGAAAGATTGGAGGTAAGACAGAAGAAAGACCAGCAGTGACTCTTTACTTTCTAATTCCTGTCTTACGGTGTGTTTCAAGAGTCTGCCTTCCATTCCTGGGAAGATAATGACCTTGACCAGCTCCATTAACAGTTTTTCTAGATGGTGATGGGCCTGATTTTGGTATCATGGTCCTGAGAGAGTCAAGAAAATGAAAATCATCACAATTTTTTTTGTTAAAATCAGTTCTTAACAGAGAACGGTGGATAAGTATCAAGTATGCAAGATGTCAATAAGATTTTCATTACCTGATTTCTTGATTTATGACTTGTTTTTTATCAGGTTTCTGAACTCTTGAATCAACGCCATTACTGAAGTTACCAAGTTTAGAATGATTGAACTGCCAGAGAAAATCTGGCTCAGATGAGTCACTTGTTGCAGCGTCAACCTCTTCCAAATCATCGGCAGTATTGACAACACACTGGTTTTTGGAAGAGGATAGATCATGTTGTTTCCCAGGGAAATATTTGGAAGAATCTGATATATATTTCTGATACAAGACATCAGACATGTTGGCACTGTTAGCTACCAAACGCCCAATGGTGTCCTCAGCTCCATTATTAGGATCTAGCCTGTTTACCATGAGTTTGTCCACCCACTCGCCAGATCCCAATTCTCTATCATCCTCCCCATTGTTTTGGTGAGAGCTGCAGATTGGAGGCCAGGGAGGGGAATTTCCGAGTAATTCATCTAGGTCCATGCTTTGCCTTTTTTGCCTCGGTGCAGAATTGCCCTGGGCCTGTCCATTCTGCAGATTTTGATTGTTAAAACCAGAATAACATATTCTTGAAAAAAATTATTCTTCAAAATGCATTCTCTGAGCGCCAGATGCTCTATTAGCGTTTCACGGAGATTTTTCTGTTAGTACCAACCTTGAGATTGTAAAAGTGAGAATACTAACAAAATTTTATTCGTTTAGTTACCTCCATATTGCCCACATCTTCCATTGGTCTCCGAAGGCCATTTGGCGACTGCATGCTAACAAAGTTAGGTTGAAAGGATGATGGCTGCATGCCACATGGAATGCCAGGTTGCTTTTGCTGCATTGAAAATGGTTCTCCTTCCTTCCTTGCCAAGGCAGCTTTCAAACTGGAAATCTATCACAATAATATTGTTTGAGCTATTAACTTTTCCAATAGTTTGAAAACTCAAGAAGCTAACACAAGGGAAAGAATGCAGATAATTAAAGTAACAACCTGTTCCTTTAACTCTTTAACATCTGCAGAATTTTTATTCACTCTAGCGGCACCAAGCTCAACAGTGCCAACACGCTCGGCAAATTTAAGTGTACTAACGGTCTCTCCGACAGCATCAGGTTCAGGACTTATGTGAACAAACATTAGAGTCTTTGCTTGCCCTCCTATATAGAACGATGACATTAACCGAAGAGGAGAGAAGTGAGAAATTGTAAGATTGATGGATTTACACTTAGTACTTACCAAGTGAATCTTGGAGCAATTGAGTGAGTTTGCTGTTTCTATAGGGGACATGCACATTCTTCTGGGCAAGAGAGGAAATCACATCACCTAACGCAGAAAGAGATTTATTAATATGTTGTGCCTCCTTGAGTCTATCGCCGGTTACTTCAGATTTATCAACTCTCTCACTGCCAGCCAAATCAACTAGATGCATGCAACCGCGCAGAATAGTTCCAGAAGTCAAATCTTTTCCTTGAACATGAACCGTTAAACAGCTGCAATAGTAAAATGTTAGATTAAAACTCACTTAAATAACATAATTAGGTTTCAATTAGTCACCTGTGAGAACGACTGCTACGGTCGTTGAGTGCAGTTGCACCAACTGCACGATTTCTTTGTCCAATGGTCATCAGATCAATAACATCAAATTTTGATGAGACACGAACTAAGCTGGCATCTGGCACACTAAGTCCAGTTTGAGAATTGTTACGAATTTCTAATGTATGCTTAGTTGAGGAATCCTTTTATAGTGAGGTTGAGAAAGTCTCTCAAGATAGCACTTCTGAAAGTGTACATCACCACCACAATACTGAAACTCTAGTCCATGACTTTCTTGCATTAAATAAAGTTTAAAAATTCTTCCAATCACAATACCAAATAAAAGGTTTGAAAAGGATATCTTTTGCTTAGGCTTTCAGTAAGTAGATCTCTAACTTGCTCATTGTATATCTCAATCATCTGAACAGACACGTCATAACAGAAAGTATCCTTTCTTTGTTCTGCGAGTAGGAACAAATCATTTAAAGCCCTGTAATTCACTCCTTGACTATGCTCTGTGAGATCCTTAGGTCCACTCTGTTAAAACATAAGAAATAGTCATTAGTATTGAATTTTGAGCAAAAACAGGCTGCAGCAACTCATTATTTTAACAAATAAGTAGCTTTTATCTCTTACCATAGTATATGTTTTTCCAGACCCAGTTTGTCCATAGGCGAAAATGCAAACATTGTAACCATCAAGTACTGATCTTATTAGTTGTTGTGTGTCTGAAAAAACTTCCTCTGTAAAACAGAAAGAAAATTGTGACGATGTTCATTAGTTCTTAAAATGGCATTTAAATCAAGTGTTACAGTAACTGACTTGCGAACCTTGAGTCGCAGATGGACCAAATACTTTGTTAAAGTGGAAAGATTTTCGCCCTTTCCCATTCTTTGCTAAAGTGTTCACTGTAATACTTCCTTCTTCAATTTGTTCCACACTACTCAATGAGTTGAACTGGCCCGGCAAAAAAGGTCTCACACGACAATATACTCTAATGCTTCCTGATAGATTTTGAATTTTCAACATTAGCATACAGATAAATTCAGAAGGACAAGACTTGGACAAAATCACTATACCCTTTAGATCCTGGACTTGATTATAGAGCTTCCGATTTTCCTCAACTACTCTATGATAACCAGAAGCAGCTTGAGCTAACCCATTAATATGGAATCCTTTAAATCAAATGTAAACACCGATTAAGACAGAGATCACACAAAATGAAAAATCTCAGAAAAGATAAATGAACCTCCTCTATTCTCACATCCTTATATTCTCCCAAAAAAAATATAAACAAATCAAGGAATTCCAAATTCTCACCAAGATTTTGCATTTCTTCATGGAATTTCATTTGCATAAACTGCATACCAGCTTTTGTAGCAGAAAGATTTTGCCTCAGCATCTAGAGAGAGAAAAAATGAACATGACAAGCTTTTATATTGGAAAAAAAGATAAGCAGAAGATAAAAAGAGGTAAGTCAACTTCCATAATTCTTTACCTTAACGTCTTTTTGCTGCTGGTCAACGATCACTTTCTGCTTTGCAAATTTACTTTCAGATTCCTCATCATGAATTTTGTTCATTTGTATCATATCGTCTTTCTTTAGTGATGTTGGTATCTTCTGTTCCATCTTTTGAGTTAAATAGTACAAAAGTTGTATTAGTAGAGCTTTTACAAGAAACAACTTTAATTGGAGAAAGGATAGCAAATTACCTTCATACTGGACGGAGTACTTTTTAGTAAAGATTTATCGCCATATGAAATATTGGAGTCTTTGAGGTTAACCTTCTTCTGGTAGAAACACATACATAAAATAGAGAGAGAGAGAGAGAGAGAGAGAGAAAGACAATAAGATCCTCTAAAGCAATATCTGGGTGTTTCAAGATGCACCAATTTCAAATGAATTATCAGAGAATAAATATTTACATGTCATAACAATGTATAAGTGACTAAGGCACCATAAAGAAAATAAGCCTATACCAATTCGACTTGTCCTGCAATATGATCCTCAAACTCCATCACAACCTTACTTAATATGGATTCAACAAGCTGCAAATATAAAACTAAAATAATCACTTCTTAGAGTAAGGTACTAATAACATTACAAATGATAGCCGCTATATCTCAAAATCCAAAAATAAAAAATAAAATAGGAATTAAAAATTATACAAACAAGTAATCGCAAATTACGGGATAATTTTTCCAATTACATAAAACATGAGAAAGCAAACATGATGACCGAAAGTGTCCAACTTTTTGGAACCTCAAAATGGAAATACAATTTTAGGAAGTGGAATATATTACAGTTCACCATAAACTTGCATATTTGCTCACATTTGGAACTTCTTCAGGCTTCTTATCCAATAAAATTGCTCGAACGAGAAGTCCCAAGGAAGAACTAGGCTGTAAGTTAAAAACAGAGAAAACACAGAAATCAAGTTTATTTACTCGGAATAAGATGTCCTCTTCAAAAACAGCGTACTTACCATTCTATTTAATTCTGCATCACTACATACGCCACTCAAGGATTTCTCATTTGCGGACATGCACCTTGATAGAGAGCTTGTGAATGGCTCAGAGTTTTTGCGAACAAGTTGCTTTCCAGATGCAGTGGATTTAACATTTCCACCAAACTTCCAAATGCCATTTCCCCCTGTCCGTTTCCATTCACTATAGGACTTCAGTGCCAACACACAGTTCACAATTCTTGACGATTTTCCGCCCTGAAAATTCCGAAAAATCTCATATTGTCAATATCACAGCTTCTTAATTATTAATTATATCTTGCTAACTCAAATTCGAATTTGTTAGCAGGTTATTACGGACACATGATCCTTGCTTCTTCCAATTCAATAAGGAAGTAACTGCTGTCCCTTTTCCTTTATATTTGTTAGAAATTCAACTCTAGCATCCACAGTTACCTGCTCAAGATCAGAGGCTTCAAAAGTAGGCATCCCCATCTCTTGCACAGCTACGAGAAAATTCCTTAAGTTTTCAAAATACTGGTAAGCAGACAATGCAGCACCATCTGGTATAAGAGCAGGGTCACATGGACTTTCAACAACCTGTAATTAAATTGATTCTTTATGATAATTAAAGGCTGTTGTAATGCATATGAAGAGGGGTGTGATATGGTGATATGTATATATACACACATATATATAAATGAGTATATGTGTACGTGCATGGAAAGCTAATTGTAATGACCTT
The DNA here is from genome assembly GCF_022965805.1 of Primulina eburnea. NCBI lineage: Eukaryota > Viridiplantae > Streptophyta > Magnoliopsida > Lamiales > Gesneriaceae > Primulina > Primulina eburnea. Next base: position 749,870 of record NC_133106.1, read on the forward strand.
TTGCACAGCTCCAGGCTGAATTTTATTTAGTGCTGTGCAGAGAAGTATTCCACTTCTTAAACCAAGCCTAAATTCTTCTTCTGAAGGTTCCGAGGGTAAATCTTTTGCACCCACCACTCCAACCACTTTTCGTAGCCATGCAGCTGCTTCATATCTTCTTATTGCTGCACAGACAGAGATTTATTACCTAAGGTTGATCCATTATAAAAACAAAAAACAAAAAAAAAACATTGATGTGATAATTATCTTTAAACATTTATATTTTATAATGGAAGACACTGAAAAGTCAGGTTTACTCTACAAATCACCATTCGTGACGAACGAATCTAAACAAATAATCGTACTTTCACAAAACGGAGAAAGAAAAAAAGAACAGTCCAAGGCACAATCACAAATTCACTCCGTGTTCAGACGACATAGCATGTAACATTTTGGATTTGATCCAGAAACAGAGAATTAAACTTCATCAAGGTCTCAAGTTCACGCAAATTACAGATGCTACAATATTTCCTGTCAAAAAAGCAGAATTTCACCAGAAAAATAATTGGAAAGAAACAACAAAATCCCCCCAAAAAATTGAAAAGTTACCAGCTTCTTCTGCTCTGCGAGCATCCAAATCGAGACCACGAGATCGGTTTCCATGCTGTTGCAGAACATCTTCCACTACTGACGCCACAGAGAAAGAGAATGCACCTTCAGTCGAGGCCGCCATCCCACCAAATTGAATTATATTCCTCGAATGCCAACTTGACAAATTCTTCAACAATTTAGTAACCAAAAAAGGAGGTTAATGGATATTGAAGCAACTTTTTTCTCCCTCTACAGCGAGGAGTTTTTGGCTATGGCTTCTTCACCTTTTTCCTCTCTCTACAAACTGGAAAAGGCTGAGTAGTGTGGAGTGTATGCTACTGCTACTTTTTCAAATATGTTTTCCTTCGCGTAAAGCCACGACAGGCCTTGATCCGAACCTCCTGCTTCGGTGGGGACTTTTTCTCTCTTTTTTTTTTTTTTGTACAGATTTGGAAAATTACTATAATTGTAGTTTTTATGACTAATACTTCCCATTCTTCCACATTTTGAAACGGATATTTTATTCGACCGTCCGTCTCACAAGAAACTTTTTTATAATACTTTTGATCTCTAAGTTTTATTAAAAAATAACAAGCCAAAAGTTTATATGAGACGGTTTCACGAGTCCTATTTTGCGAGACAGATCTTTTATTTAGATCATACATGAAAAAATATTACTTTTTATGTCAAAAAAATTACTTTTTTATGGTGAATATTAGTAGAGTTGACCGTCTCACAGATAAAGATTCGTGAGACCGCCTCACAAGAGACCTACTCAAATAACAATTAATCATATGTTTTATCGTGGATCTCTAATTAATCATATATTTTATCGTGGATCTTTAAATAAGTCCGTGACATGAATCAATTTATGGAATATGATTTAACATTCTCCAGATTCATAACTAAAAATAAGTGTATTGATACAATTAAGTATTAATTAATAATATGAACTTCAAAATATATAAATATTTTTTTCTCATTACAATGAGATTCTTTTTTGTTTGGTAATACGTATATCTATGTAATGTATGTAATCTTGTGTATGCGTAAATATAGTATATATCATAAATAGTAAGAAAACAAATGCAAAAAACTCCTTTTATAATATTTAAGCTTTCAATTTCTATTCTATAAATAGTTAAATTCTTTCTTTTAATTAGTTTGAAATTTTTTATACACGCGCGTAAATATTTTTGAAAAAATAATAAAATTTAAAAAATAAAAAATTATATTTATGAACATATTTTGATAATTTATATATTCCAAAAATGTATTTCATAAGCTTATAGATATATTTTTTCTAATATGTTGAATAATTTAAGAAAATAATATATGCATATCGTAAGTAAGAGTTTATTTGTCGTCTTTATCTTTGCAACAAAATTTTTTTAAGCCAATCAAGGCGAAGGTATGTTACACAATCATGTCCCTTTGTACTTATGGTTTTAAATTGAAATATTCAAGGACCTAAATAGATATTTTATTTGTAGCCACTTATGTACTTCAAATTTTTTTATTTTATTTTTTTGAAAAAAAAAGTGAATAGGAAACTAATATACATATAATTAAAGTCTCATGTGAGACCGTCTCACGGATCTTAATCTGTGAGACGGTCAACCATACTGATATTCACAATAAAAAATAATAATCTTAGCATAAAAAATAATATTTTTTTTATGGATGACCCAAATAAGAGATCCATCTTACAAAATACGACTCATAAAATCGTTTCACACAAATTTTTGCATAATTACAATTGGATGTTTTTACTTGTGGTATCTTACTAATTTAAAATCTATGATATGCTTATATTTCAAGGATTCTTTGTGATAACTTAGAAATCATTTTGAGTTTAAACATTAGGTCAGTTTTTCTAGATTCCAATAATAATTGACAAAAAGGTATGATTTGTATTGGATTGATTTTTCAGTTATGACCAATATATGGGTTTATTTCATCCTATCCATGTAAGCATTTTTCTCATGATACGATGGATGGCCAAGATTTGTCCATGCATATATAGGATCCATTTTTTTTTTTTTTTTTGAAATTGTATGTGTGACAATAAACCGTTAAAAAGGAAGAAAAAAAACACTTAATAATTACTACTAACTGTATGTGTAATCACGGAATTTCAGACTAGCTAATTACATAAATCATTAACAAATCACGATTCGATTAAGTTAAAAATACATACTAAAATGGCTTAAAGTAATATTTTGATTTTTTACCAATCGAGATAGACCACAAGCACTAAGTAATAATTGTGAAATATAAATAATGATGTTTTTTGTCATTAAAACAATTAATTAGCCGAAAAATATGATATATTATATTGCCTGATGGAGCAATTGCCAACTTAGTTGTCAGAAAGAACCTTTTTTGATCTATTTTTTAAACAATAATGCACGAATTTTATTTATTATTTTGCTCAAACTTATTATTTATTTTTTTTAAAAAAAAAGTGAATGAGCTGCAGGCAATAAGTCCTTTTCAATTATGGGTTCCATTTAAAAAAAAAAAAAAAAAGAAGAAGATAACAAGTCTCAATTTTTGTTTCATTTTACTTTCTTAGAATCAAAGTATTACTATTCTGGGTAAAGTAGAACTTAACCATAAGGAAAATGTTGGTGTCAATTTATATATTAATATGGCCCCAGCCTGCCGTAATTAATTGAATTTGAAAAGAGGAGCGACACAACCAACCACCAAAATTAAAAAAATCAAAGGGTGTTCTCGTCCAACGATTTTTAACCAACGTTCAAAATTTTCAAATAAGTGGTTCGGCACCGAAGCTCAGGTCAGTTGGTATGCTCGGCACATTTTGGACCTTCTTTTGTTTTTGTTTTATCCAAATGCTGTGGTACTATACTATCAGTGACGAATGAATACATGCTTATTTGTGGTTTAAAAATATATAATTTACTCCAGTTTATAGCCAATCCAACAAATATAAAGATGCTGAACCCTGCTAAATGTGGACGATCCAGACATAACCTTCATGGGATACTACTATCCTATTATAACAAGATTTTGTATGCTGAATGAGATATTCTTGTAATTTTATACAAAAGTTCTCCCTGGCCTACTCGCACATCGTGAAAGCAGCATTCGCCTTCTCTTATATATATATATATATATATATATATATATATAATGAATGATCTTTAGGGGGCCTTTAACTTTTACAGCACATCAAACTATGGTGGACACAAACGAATCATTTAATTATAACTTAATTTGCTGCTAAACTATCATTATGTCTTCTTATGCATCCCATCCCACCTAGTCTTTCTTTCATTTAGAGGGTCCGAATTAATTCGTTGGATCCCCTATTATTATACTCCAATAGTATGTCACAAAACACTGAAACTTTACTACTGTTGTGCAAAGACCTGGAATCCTAGGTTTAATTGTGGGATAAATTTCCAGGTTCTTCTCAACCTAACGCCCTGTCTATCTTTTTTCAGTGAAGAGGGACCATTTGACAAATAATCATAATCAAAACTATTCTTCACGCTCTTCACAACTTTTTCTTTGATCCATGATTATATGTGATGTGCAATACAACTAGATTGACTTTACATTTGATAAATATTTATTGATGAAGGGACATATAATTGTTAATTCATGGGATTCCAGAACTAATTTAGCCGAAAGAGCGACGCAAGAAATGTTATTTTAGAGTATGTCATGAACACCACTATTCTAAACTTTCATATATTATTATGCAAAATAGACCAACAAAAAATGACTGCAAATGGCATAGCATGGAATCAGTTACCAAGTCTGTCAATAAATTAAAAGAAATCTTAACTCTCATATCATTGAAGTCCAAATATTTGCTCTCGGAACTGTTGGAATAAAGAATCAATCAAGAAAAGCTTACAACTTACGAGCTAAAACGACGGTCATCGTTAATGCTTGAATTCAACTTGGAGACTTGTGATTTCGCAATGATTGATGGTCTGGAGGGAATACATCAACAAGGAAGCGGTGAATCATTTCAAAACTGGTGAAAGTGATTACAGCTGCTGGTGTGGTTCTGAGGAGGTTGGTAGCACAACCTCGATAAAAACCAGGTATTCCATCTTGCTGGAAGACTTTCTTAATGCAGTCAACAACACCAGAATACCGCTTTTCAGAGTGGTGCCCTTGCTCCTGAAGCCTCGATCGCACGACCTGCATTCAGTAGAGATGGTTCATTTCAGGAATTTCTTCAAGATTCAAAGATGTGCCGATTAATTCTCATAAAGTTGAAAGCAAATATTTGATCCACACCTCATGTGGATACGTCAAGGTGGAAGCGAATATTTTAGAAACTGATGAAGCCACTGCGACGTTGCTTGCGCCAAGTTTATCCATCGTCGTGTTATCTACCATCACCAGAATAAATTAACGAATAGAAATATGAACATGAAGAGAGAATTTGGGACTCTTAAGTACCACGATCAGCCAAGTAACATTTTATCTTCTCATATGTTGGAAATTGAATTGCAACATGACTAATACCAGCCAAAGCCGGCACAAGGCCACTGCACACAAAACATTCACAACATTATGAAGTGAATTATATTTGGTAAATTAGTAAAACAGAATCATCCATGAGATTCTGTGAAATGATTAACTAACCTGTATAATCCTCGAATGCCCTCTTCATGTGCAATTCTTCTCAAGGCAGACAGCGTGCTCCTATATAGCACCACACCTCCTCTCATTTCTTGTGTCTGCAGTAGCGAAATTAGTAATGATTAAACCCAATCTAGTTGTGATATAGACATTGACACTACTGACACCAAAGAGTTGTATTTTGACTTAGGAGGATAGTGTTCATAATGTTTGAAGTTTGAACCGATAACGGTCTTAGATTTTAATTCATCATTAGATAAGTTTTAGTAAAAAAATCAGTAAGGAATTCAAATGTAAATTACCACACAAATGAATTACAAAATTCGTTGGAATGGATTTTTTAAATTCAATAAATTCTCATGTCCATAAATTTAAAAGAAATAAATTGAACTAACCAATTCAAATTCTAAGAAGTTCCTTAAAGGAGGCCACACCATGGCCACAATGCCGAACCGAACATTTCATATTTCATTCACCAATTCTAATTCCAACATACTTCATACACGTACACAACATGTTTCTATATAAATCAGGAGCTCGATGGTCATTCAATAAAACAAAACATAAAATAAGTCTCTAAAATTTCCTTGGTTCAGGCCAGAAGGCACAATTGGGTCAGCTTAGTCCCACATGCTAACCATATTACAAGTAAATATTCCACATTCAAAAGGATGGGATGTCACAAATAGCATACTTGAAATCTTGTCTTAACAACCCAGAGAGGATTTGTTGCAATTGTAGTCGCAGCTCCAGCACCAGAAGCAGCCAACATATTAGCACCAACTGAGAGATGATGATTTACATCTATAATTCCAGAAACATATAGTTAAGGTACACCGTACATAACAACACCACACAAGGAGGAAAAAAATTGATATCCATTATAGAAGTAACATGATATAAAATAAAAATCAATGATGAACTCACCATCAGCACCAAGAAAACTTTTTAGTTGCTCATAAATTGTGAAGTACACCTGGGAGAAATCAACGGAAATGCCATTTATAATTATTATTGATCACCTTCTTGGAAAGGAGAGAGATTTACTGCCTAATTTTACAAAGAATCATGCTAACAGCAACCATAGTAAAAAACAGAACAAAAATTAATAACTTACTGCCCAATTTGGCAGCAATGCAAGCACCGTGGGAGAGAGTCCGCGGTACATACCACGAAAGCCCTCCTTTTGAAATATTTGTTCCAAACTTCCAACTATAAGACTACCTGGCCGACAATAAACAACAATCACCATCATTAAATCTCCTGTGAAACTATTCTTAAAGACAGACTCAACCAGTCTCAAAAGATAGCATGAAATAAATAAGAAGACAAACATTCCTGGCGACCAAAACTAAAAACTAGATGGAAGAGCACTCACACTTAATATTATCAAGTACTTAACATTCTCAAGCTTAAAATAACAATATTATAAGCATATTCAAATCAAAATTTCATGTTGGATCCAAAAGTCAATATTTACAAAAGAAAAGAAAAAAAATAACAATTATTTTTCTAACCTTTGACATTAGCATTAGAAAGCTGCGGCAGTCCATGGACCTGGAACCTAGTCTTGATAACATCTAAAGGACACACAAAAGTAGCTGCAATCACTCCTGCACCATTATGGAACTCAATCTCGTCAGATTATCGCCAATTACTTCATTGTGTCACTTTTATTATAAAGAGTTCGGTACGTAACGTAAAAACATGGCACACCTACAAGTTTTCAATACTGGGAAATCGAAGATAGGCAAAAAGAAATACACGGAATTCGATAAAATTAATATCAGGAAAATATGTGGCAGCAAGTTGAAACTTATGAACTTCGTATTAAAAAAAGCTATTTTTTTTAAAAAAAAATTCTTTTACCAAGCACATGCACACTATTGGAAGTTGAAGAGCGATAAATTTAAAAAGAAGGTACTTGAAGAAACTTTACCAGCTGCCGCACCGGCACCAGCATTGCAAAGAAGGCCCTTCGGACTAGGGCCGTGAGCTTGTATGGCCATGGGGAAATTTACAGTAATAAGAAAATTTTAAAACAGTAAAAGCAAAATCAACTCCTTGATGGGCGGCGATGTCAGAGTCCTCTCTCAAGAGAACGATCGGCGAGGACAACCGTAGCATGGCCAATCCGTACAACTCAAATAGATCAAATCGACCGACCCCTTTCTCGACGGTGAAAACAATTCTTCTTCAAAAAAAATTCAACACCACCCCCAATAACTCAACAAAAATCTAGGGCTTATTGACGGAAAAAATCAACAGAAGGACCAAGCAAGATGTTGTTGAACGCTAAACGTTAGGGTTATTGATCCCCCTCCCTCCTTTGGGGATTGGATCAAGCGTCAGAATCAGAATCAGGAAGAAGATGAAACGGAACCTGGTGAAGACAAAATACGAACGAGAGGATAAAAATTATTGACGATGGATTCGGTCATTCGCTAGACTGTCACTTCAAACTTCAAACTCTTATTAAATATCCATCCATCCTTTTGTCTGTTTTACATAAAAAAAAAAAAAAAAAATATATATATATATATATATTTTTTTATGTTGAGAGTATTATTTTTTATTATGAATATCGATAAAAATGATCAATCTCACATATAAAAATTTATAACATAATCTCTCTCCATCAAAAAGGTAGTTTGATCATTATTTCAAATATAGAACAACCTATATTTAAGCTTGTTAATTAATATTGTAGTGATGTAATCATAATTCTACACGGCACACTTTTTCTTCAAAGATATATTTAAGCAGATGTCTTTCAAACAATCTTATAGATTATTGTTCGTGAAGTTTGCCTCATATATTTTCAAACAATCTTATAAATTTTATTCGTGAAGTTTGTCTCATATATTTTTTTTTAAAAAATGATTTTGATATAAAAAATTGTATTTTTTTTATAGATAACATAAATAAAATATCTATTTCTCATATTTATCCGTGAGACCGTGTCATTTGAATTTTGTGTTTAATTTAATTTTTCTTAGTTACAAACTAAAAAATAACAACCACAAATTTCACAGTTTGAAAAAATAGATTACATGGTTGATTCATTATATATAAAACATAACATGATATTTTATTGTTAGGTTAGATCAGATAGATCATACCAGCAAAAAACAATCACTATTTTTAACATCATTCGCCATACATTTATGGGCAAACTTCTCAAAAATCCCTAAAAGTAAACTAAAATGTGTTTCCAGTCCCCATGTCAGAAAATATCACTTTTAACTCTCTGACCCATTTTAATATATGTTTAAAGTCCCTAAATCACATGAAGTTACGTTGCCGCCCTTGTTAATTTTCGAAAACCCTTAAACACCCTCTTGTATTTGTTTTTATTTTTACGGTTCCCTCTTGTATTTGTTTTATATCTTCCCGACATTACTCTTCACAATTCCCAATGTCTCCCAAATGCTATATACTTCATGCCACTGTGAATCGGAGGAATCCTTGGCAGAGAAATCGAACAACAGAGAGACAAAATGGGTAAAAAACTTGAGTACAAGAATCCGAAAAAGAGTATAGAACCAAAGGAAAGAAGGACGAGTAAATCACCACAAAAAAAGATAGTGAAGAAAATTGTGAAAGAGAAAAATCAGATAACGCGGAAATCAGGTTTGTATATATCTGTAATTTTAAAATTGAACCCTCTTATTATGATTTTGCTATTTTGTTTCTCAAATTTTTTCTTGTTTGGACAGTGAATGCTCGAAATTTTTCCCATTGATTAGGAACATTTATCCCCAATCTAGGGTTTCTTTTTTCATATTGTTATCAAGTTAGTTTTTTTAGTTATATTGCATTATTTCTGAAGATTACAGATAAAGTTTATAAATCAGGTTAAAAAGTGTTGGCTTTATGAAACAGTTATCTCTAATGACCACGTTATTTTTATGCTAATAGTAATGTGATTGATACTTGATCGACTCTCTTTATTTGTGTTTATATTTAGCCTAGATTATTTGTAAATATATATATACACACATACATTAGAGATATATTTCTTATCTTTTTCTCGTTTTCTAATGTAGAGTTTGCTGTTGAGAAGAACCTTTTTGAATCTGGTAATGAGCAGAAGGAGGAAAATGAATTATGTTCAAAGCTACTTTCACGTTGTTCCTCACATTTCTTTAAATCCGTGATGAGAAAACCGAAGCCTGTCTTAGGTGAGCAACAAATTGGTCGGATAAAAGATACGCCGTTTGCGAAATGGATTGATATTCATGTCCTTGCGATAAGTAGTTCGAGAATTGATTATGTTATCAATAGATTTCAGTTTGATTCGTGCTTGTTAGTTGTTGGTGAAGATATCTCAATACCTTTTAGTTATGCGGATTTCTCTGTTATTCTCGGGCTACGTCATGTTGGACAACCTGTTGATTTGGACCTGAAAGTGGATTCCAATTTTTTGTGTCGTCAGTTTGAAAGAAAAGTGACTAATGTCAAACGTGCAGATATTTTTAAAAAACTAATTTCGCTTGCCACCAGTGATGTTGACAGTGAAGTCGATGATTATGTCGTTTTTTTTATTTTGTTTGTTTTCAACTGCATAATATTCTCAACTTGTAATTATTCAACCCCTGGTTTTATTTTCCCTTATCTCGATGACCTTTCGACTTTTTTCGAGTATTCTTGAGGAGATGTTGCCTTCCGATTTTTGTGCGATGTTTACGTGACGTCGGAAGTAAAACTTATTTAGATGGAAGCACTGTTGGTTTAATGGTTAGTATTGTGTTTTATTTTTATTAAAAAGAATTTGTTCTCAATAATTTTCAGATTTTCTTATTTGTTTTAGGCATGGCTATATGAGAGGTTTCCAGTATTAGGAGTGTGTACCGGTTTACATGTTTTCCCCCGGTTGTTTCGATGAGTGGAAAGTAAGATTCCATTGAAGTTTGTTGAAGTTGAATCACTCTTGAATTCCATAGATTTAACCCAAGTTGGTCTTATTTCATCCGAGTTCATTTTAAGTAATCTCGCTTTGTAAATATAATTGATGGATGAACTGGCAGAATATTTTTTTTTTGTACTGGTGAACAGGTTCTACCAGTTGCACCATTTTCTGAGGAAAGGGAGTTGTTGGACATAAACCATGCAATTAAGATGGACAATGGTAGATCTCATATGAGAAAATTTGTAAAAATTTTAAAAAAACAAAAAGATGAACTGAAAAAGTTGAAAAAGAAATGTGTTGAATTAGAGCGAGAAAGTATTTTACATGTAGCCAGAAGATCATTGGTTTCTAAGAAGAATGATGAGATTATTGATCTAAATTTGGAGGGCGTTGAGCAGAGTGATAAAGAATTGGATGAGATTATTGAGGAAAAGTAGGAGGAGGCTAGGCAGATTGATAAAGAATGGGCTGCTGAGTCTGCAAAAAATGTAGCTGATAATTTTGATGATGTTGTTGACGTAATGTTGAAGAATGTTTTTTCTGCATAAAGAAAACCATGAATCAAGGGCAGCTGATTCTAGGAATTATTCAGGTGATAAAGAGAATAACGAAGTGAAAAGAAATGATTCTGGAAATCCTTCAGCTGATAATATTACAATTGGACATAATGCAAATTTAATGGTGCATAATGCTAATGTTGATTTCGAGATAGAAAACAACAAAGTATTAGGCCCTGAATTTGCAACCACTTCATTTGATGAAAACAATTATGATTTGGTCGAAATAGCGGGAGTGGAACAGATGACGATGATGAGAATGATGTTGGTAGTGTTGTTGGTACTTAAAAAGTGCCGAAGATCACCCTTTTCCAATCTTCAATTGTAGATACCGTGAGGACTAGGGGTGATTGTGTGGAAAAAAAAACCCACGAGTTTTGTGACTCCACCCAGCTCTACACCAAAACGGAAGAGGCGTTCCAAAAAACAGGTTTGTCGATCAATGGTGCACAATTTAATCCCTGAATAGTTACTTTTAACTCAATAATATGTCAATTTTCTTATTTATACCAATGCTAATCTTTTTTGCATCTTATATTAAAAATATATTGCAACATAGGGAAATTTTGTCCAAGATGTTGATGAGGGGAGTAGTCCTCTTAAGACTTGCATGTTGAAATTCAAAGGTAGAAGCGATTTTTGTAGGAGTGAAGAAATTTCTGTAGAACAGAGGAATTTGTTGACAGAATTTTTGAATATTGATGAATTGGAGTACGTATATCTTTGAAATTTTATTTTTGTTCATAATATCTTTTTCTCAATGTTTGTAATGAATTTTGTATTCTATTCCTGTAGTGTTACAATTTGGCTGGATGAGCATATTTTTTTAACTGGACCTTTGTTTTGTGACTTCTTGTTTGGTGAGCTCGTCAGTGGCATTATGATAAACGTGTACATCAGAATAATGCAAAAGAAAAGTATGGATTATGGATTTGAAACTTACTGAATTTATGGATACGTTGGTACATTTGCGATTGAAATTGAATTCTTGTTCTACTTATTAGATTATGGAGTATGAATATATTTTTCTGAATTTGTAGAAGGAAGTGCTTGAACATTTGGTACGATACGATAAAAGGAGACGTATAAGCAAGACATATTATGGAAATTTCATTGGTAGGCTAACATCCGCGACGCGAGAGAAGTTTCTTGAACTAAACAAAGATCTTTTTAGAAGATGCAAGTATCTCATTTTTCCAATAATGACAGATTTCATCGGTATTTGCTAGTTTTCAAATCATCTGAAGGAAAATTCCTAATTTTCAATTCGTTTCACGATCCTTTGGAAGTTGGGACTGCTAAAGTAATGGTAAGTCTGACAATATTATATTCCAACAATAGTAACGACTCTAGTGTCAATCAATTTTATTTATTGCAGGCACGTTTTTTGAGTGGTTGTGTGTCACATATATCCGGATTCACCGTAGGCAGAGATGAGGTTTTGAGACAATGATGCCTTCAACAAAGTACATATCTGGATTGTGGCGTTCATGCATGCATGTGGATAGAGTGTCTCTGTTGTGATAATGAAGAAATTTGGGCATATGAACAAGATGTGAAGATGGACACTTATCGATCCCGTGTTGCCGCCACTATAATTTTTTATGGTAATGGAATATTTGAAAAATACATTTGTTTAGTACAGAAGAGTTTAAAACTTGGGTTCCCTTTTGTGTTAATGTGAGTTTTTGTGTTGTTGCCTATCTTGTACTGATGACAAACATATTATGGTGAAAAGATAATAATTTTTAGAGCGATTATTTTCCATTACAAAAATTAGTAATCTAAAGACCATGTCGACGTCCATGCGTGCATGTACTAGTTGTGCACCCTTGTACTCATTTTCTAAAAGGGTTTAAAGTATTTATGGCAATGGTGTGTCCAAGGTTTATAATTCCTTCAAGATGGACGGTTGCACGTGATTGTGTTGCTTTATATACAATTGAAAAAGAAAGCTTGAAAAATTTGTTGAATAAAGCATCACAAAGAGTTTGTTTGACAACGGATACATGGACATCGATTCAAAAAATCAACTACATGTGTCTAACAGCCCACTTTATTGATAATAATTGGCAATTACACAAAAGAATTATCAATTTTTGTCCAATTACAAGTCATAAAGGTGAGGCCATTAGTTTAGCAATTGAAAATTGCTTAAGAGATTGGGGAATTGATCGAGTTTTCACTATTACTGTTGACAATGCAAGTTCAAATGATGTTGCTGTCAATAATTTTAGAAGAAAGATGGCTAATTGGGATTTTACTATTTTGAAGGGAGCTCATATTCACATGAGGTGTGTAGCTCATATAATTAATTTAATTGTTGTTGATGGTTTGAAAGATATAAATGAATCTGTGACAAGGGTTAGAGATGCGGTGAAATATGTTAAGCAATCTCCTGCTAGATTAAGCAAGTTTAAGGAATGTGCAAAGCTTGAAAAAATTGAAAGCAAGAGTTCTTTATGTTTAGATGTATCAACAAGATGGAACTCGACTTTCTTGATGTTGAACGTTGCTCAAAAATTTGAGAGAGCTTTTGAAAGATTTGATGAACAAGATCCATTTTTTAGATTAGATCTTCAATTCAAAAAATGGGAAATTGTTTTGAATGATGGAAAGGTGATATTTGGAGCAGATGGTAAACCACAAAAAGAAATGGAGACTTGTGATGGGAGACCAACATGTACTGATTGGAGTAATGTTAGACTTTTTTCATCTTTATTGCAAGTTTTTTATGAAATAACATTGAAGGTTTCAGGTTCATTGTATGTCACTTCCAATACTTTTGCTCATGAGATTAGTTCTATTCATACTATATTGAATGAGTGGCAAGAAAGTGATGATATTGATGTGTATTCCATGGGGTTAAGAATGAAAAAAAAATTTGACAAATATTGGGGAGATCCTGATAAGACGAATAAGTTGTATTATACTGCTGTGGTGCTTGATCCAAGGCATAAGTTGGATTTTGTAGAATTTATGTTGGTAGAGTTGCACGGAGCTGAAAATGGGGCAAGAGTAGGAAAGATAGTCAAGGAGACTTTATTTGCTTTGTACAAGAATTACAAGGATAAAATGGATCCCTACACCTCAAAAATGTTGTCTGCTCAAGAATCAAGTGATATTGAGTCCAGAAGCTTGACCCAAACAGATTTGAAAAGACAATCAATCCTTGCAAAATACAAGAGACAAAAGGCACAAGTTTTTGGTGATGGAAGTGTATCGGAGCTCGACAAATATCTTAATGAAATGGTTGAGGAGTATTATGATTCTTTTGACATTTTGGGATGGTGGAAGCAAAATTGTCATAGATTTCCCATACTAGCTCAAATTGCTCGAGATGTTTTGGCCATTCCTATTTCAACAGTTGCTTCTGAATCTGCTTTTAGTACAGGTGGTCGAGTACTTGATTGTTTTAGGAATTCATTAACTCCTATGGTTGTTGAAAGCCTTATTTGTACGCAAGATTGACTTCGTTCATCCCCAATACCAATCAATGTTGAAGAAACTTTAGAAGATGTTGAAAAACTTGAGCAAGGTAACTTTTTTCGGAATATTGTATTTGTTAGATTTTTATTTACCGTTAACAAAAACTAGTTTATATTTCTTATTTGTCATCATTTATTTTTCAGATTTTTCTAAAATTGTGTTGGACTCTTCTTCAACAACACAAGGGGATAAGTGAAGTATGAATGACTCTTACCATTAAAAAATACATGTATCGTTTTCTAAGTCGTCAGTTGACTAATCAAATGTTTGTTTAATTTCAGATGTTCAAGATCTGTGCAAGCTGAAAGAAACTTGATATTTTGATGCATTCAGTGCATTGTTTCCTGGCCAATTTTGTGTTGAATCTCCTTCATGGAACTAGATTTATATATATATTTTTTGTGGCCATGTTATGTTATTTTATAAAAAAACATGTATTAATTGTGTTCAAACAAAATTTACATTTGTGATGTGTGTGATTTTATATTTTTAAGCATTTGTGTAGATTGTATAGTGTTCAAGAAAAATCCCATTTTTTTAAAAAAATTTCGGTTAATTCGGTTACCGACCGAATTAACCGATTTAAATTCGGTTCGGTTTTAATCGGTTATTATAATTAATTCGGTCGGTTCGGTTATTGATAAATAATTCGGTTCGGTTCGGTTATTGATAATTCGGTTCGGTCGGTAACCGAACCGACCGAATGCTCACCCCTAGTGGTATCATTTGCCTAAAATTGAGCACCTCGTACACCACGTCGACTTCCATGCGTGCATGTACTAGTTATGCACCCATGTCCTCACTTTCTAAAATATTGGTACAAAGAAATACAAATACAGTACACTTTGTATATTACGGAGCACCTTAGTAACCAATTCGTGGTGTCATTTGCCTAAAATTGAGCACCTCGTACACCATGTCGACTTGGTCTAATGATTCATATATATATATATATATGTAACATGAATGAATATGTTTATTGTGAATGAATGTTAGATAACATGAATCAACATTTATGTAAAATGAATGATATGTTTATCATGAATCAATATTGTGTAACATGAATCCCTAATATGTAACATGATTCCATGTGTTTATAACAAATCAATGTTAGGTAACAGGAATCAATATTAGTCAATATGTTTATTGTCAGTGAATGTTAGATAACATTAATCAACATTTATGTAAAATGATTCGATATGTTTGTTGAGAATGAATGTTAGGTTACATAAAATCCAAAATACGGTACAGTAAAACCTTTATGAAGCATCATAGTGACTATTATCTAGTACTAAATTTTAAAAATGGAGCACCACTCACGATGACTATGTCTACACGCTTTCTGTGTGCTAAGTGTGCACCATATCTATCTAAATTTGTAAAAAAAAATGTACATAAAATCCAAATACGAGACAATAAGACCTTTATGAAGCACCACAATGACTATTATCTAGTACTAAATTATAAAAATAGAGCACCACTCACGATTACTATGTCTACACGCTTTCTATGTTCCAAGTGTGCACCATATCTATATTCGTAAAACAAAGGTACATAAAATCCAAATTATAGGAAAATAATTCATTTATGAACCACCACAGTGACTATTATCTAGTATTACATTTTAAAAATTGAGCACCATTCACAATGACATAATTACACATTTAACCCTAGTGAAAAAAAACAAAAACATCACCTTCATTCTACTATTTTGTTAGTGACAACAGCTGTACACAACTTTGACTCACGAATTTTGACTCTAAAAAGTTTTGAACGTAGACCACAACATTAATTTTCGATTCGGTTTCCTTCTCAACTATCTTCACTTCACTTCTCATCCTTCTGTAAGAAGACACGACCTCCATTGTTGCTGAATGGAGTTCAAGGATGCACCAGAATGCCAATATGGCTATGTAAAAATGAATTTACGAGAAGCTGGGCCACGAGCTACCTGTCCGAGAAAGTATTACTACATTTGTGCTCGAGAGCTACGACACCCTAATCGATTTTACTGGTATGATGAATACCACATCCAAGTACTTGAAGAAAATACATCAAAATCCAACATCAGTACACATATGAAAACAACTTTCAGCTACTCAAAATCTGCCTCTTCAGCGACACATGTTTTGCCACCACATGATGATACCGTTCTATCTGATAAGAACGACAACATGGCCATCAATATGGCAGGAATTTGTTGTTGTTTCGGTTGCACATGTTTTTTAATTGCAATTTTGCTCATTGTAACTCTTGTGTTTGTTTTAATGTCCAAGTGAAAAGGTCATCACGAACAATGTGTGATTATGCTTTGCGTGCTTCAATAATGTTTATATTAATGTCTACGTGAATTGCAAAATATATAGATGATACTAGATTCAGACAATTTTGTGCTACTTTTTTTTCCCCATGTGATACAATCGGCCACAATGAATACAAACCAGAAAATGGACAATAAACCCTCAACCACATGTACCAGTACGTGTCTAGAACACAATAACAAATGACATATTATAGGAGCATCCAAATTCCAACGTCATGAAATATTTGTACCAGAATTTTGCCCATTGTGTACCATATCGATATATATGATACTAGATTCAGCCAATTTTGTGCTACATTTTTTTCCATATGATTTACTCGGCCACAATGAATACAAACTAGAAAATGGACAACAAACCCTCAACCAAATGTACCAGTAGGTGTCCAGAAAGACATACACCAGTGGCAGAAAAATAATTCTGAAATAATATAGCATCATACACCCGTGGCACAAAATCAATCTTAAACTGAACAACAAATTGTATACATTACAAAGACAACACATGAAATGTTACAACAGAATTAAAATTCAAAAAATCATATAACACCTAACAACTCAACACCAACAGTATGCAAAAACACCATAATCAACTCAAGGCTACACTGCCAATGCTGCCATTGGAACGGGTGTGTCTTCTTTTGCGCACGTCCAAAATTGAATCCACTATTGTCCTTTTTCTGTAGAAATTATCAAAATTGTATCAACTTCATTTAAATAACAATTGAAAATAAAATTGAAAATGGTCAATGAAAAGTGAACAAATTTCTACGAGCACCATTCAAAAAAACCAAAAAGACAGAATAAGCTAGTTTATAGCTTCTTTGCAGCTTCTTCGGTTGTGTCTTCGTACACGACAACGACTACACTTTGACAGACGTGATTGAATTTGGGATGATATTATTTTGAGTCCTTATACGCCCTGGCTGACTACGCACATCAGGAGCATTGATTGCATATCCTTCATTGTCATTAAACTCATACATGTCAAATGTCGGTATGGGATTAATAATGCCCTTGTATGTTTGACGATACATATTAGTTTTGAAAAATTTGTCACAGAAGGCGTATGCCGACATTGACTTCGATTCTATGGCAGCACAATCATGTTTGCAAGGGAGCATATGGATCTGCCAGGATCTACATGAACAAGTCCATTCATTCAAATCAACACGAACAAGTCCATTCATTCAAATCAACAGCACATGTTTTATCACCATCAACTACTTCAAACTTACAACCACATGAACGGTGCACTCTCAAGGTACGAGATTCAATGTATGTTTTCATAACAGCCTTTTCCTTTGCTGGGCTTAATTTTTTCACCATGCCTAATGTTGTCGCGTCGTCGGTGCATCATATTCATTATTTACACATGTATATGGTCAACCATAGAAACAATAGGGAGATAACGAGATAGTTTAACCCAATTATTCCAACATTCAGCGATGTTTTTATTTATAACACCACAATGATTTCCACGAAACAAAGCATTAGCCCAGGTTTCATGCTCAGACTTCTGAATAAATGCTATTGCACGTGGCATTGACTCAAAGATATTATTTATGTGCTGTGAAAACTCATGTTGTGATGGGGCATAGACAACTTTTTTGAATACCGACGACCAATTTTTTTGTTATGTAAAGGACAACACCTGTAATGACCAAAAGACAATTAATAATTTTTTTTTCTAATAACTATACATACATTAAAACTATTTAATCATATAATACACACACAAAAACATTAATGAATTACTAACTGTCTTCACAAAATTATCGACCAAGTGCCTCAAACAATACGCATGATGACTACCCGGAAATAAAAGTTGGATAACATTGATAATCCCAGGATGTTTGTCTGAGAAAAAAGTGAATATGTCGAATCTCATGGTATGATGCGTAAGTTTGACACATCTCAAATGATAACAAAACCATTCCCAATTAGAATCATTCTCCGCATCTACTAGAGAATATGCTAAAGTGAAAAGATCGTCATTGACATCCTTTGTCAGAACAAGTAGCATACTTCTTTTGGATTTATTTTTTTATGTGAGTGTCATCCAAAAATATCCACAATCTACAACCAGTAGCAAAACCAACTGCACATGCATTAAAACAAATGAATAATCGTTTGAACTTATTATTTACCGGATCTATCTCACATTCAGCAACACTGCTAGGATTTGTTTCTCTAACGGCTTGGCAATACCATCTCTATCTACTGTAGCAGCCCTTTTCTGAACCGTGAATATCATGCATCGCTATTTCCTTGCCCTTCCACACCTTGCGATAACCTATCTCTACTCCATAGTCCCTATGTATGTCACGCCCCGAAACTCGGGATTGACACCGGCGTTGTTTAACAATCACACAATTGAATACAACAAGCCTTTGTAGTACAGTCTAAACCGAAACCAGTTTATAATTCATAATTTCCACGAAACAAACATCGTCTTTACAATAACGAAATCCAACGAAATAGTAAATAATGCGAAAGCGTCTTACAATTCTTTAAATCATAAAATTCAAAATAAACTTATTACTAATCTCGTGATTCACCAGCCCCAAAACTGTTCGGACTCTTCGTTTTCAACCTGTTCTTCGGACTTATCTGGGAGGGGAGAGTAAGGGGGTGCGTATTTTGGGAATACTCAGTAAATGGGGGCACTTTGAACACTACATAACAATTTTATAACATTTTTGAAACATATCATAAACTTATATCATGCTTTTCATAATCGTAACGTAAATTCCATAACGTAATAACACTGCAATTTTTCACCTTTAACGGTTTACTGACGTCAGTCCTTAAGTTTTAATTCTCTAAGGGGGCGATGCCATAAAACGGTTCTATTCCGCCGTTAAGGGCCATATGTTGGAAATTCCACCCATTTTCAGGGAATCCTCACAGTGTCAAACATAAACGTACCAAAATTTTGGAAAAAAATATAGACGGGAGACGGAGCTCGACCGAATCTTTAAAAACGGAACATGCAAAAACCGAAATTCATACACATAAAACCGAAAATTTAAGCATTTAAAACAGCCCATTTACAGTGTTTGGATGCTGAAAAACGTAGGTGATTAGCTTCGGAATGGGTCGATCCTTGCTCTACACTCGGCGGCACTTCGGTTTGATTTTTCTAGGACAGGTTTTGAGTAGATTTTTGGCTAGGGAATGCTGCTGAATTTCGAGACTTTCAGCAAGGGGAAATTCGAAAATATAGTGTAGGGCATGCTAGGCTTTGGTGTGGTATTTATAGGTGGAGGGAAGGGTGCTAATTTTGGTATTCAAATCATACTAAAAGCCATGCCAAATCTCACAAATTGACTCTCATATTCCTTGCTAAAATTTGAAAATTCAGCTACCAAGTTAGGAGATTTATACTCTAATCCAATGCTCTTGATTAATTCAGAATTTAGGTTGCTAGATCCAACGGTTGTGGTTCAAAGTTGATGATTTCCTTCCTATTTTCTTGTGGCTTATTCTTGCATGAATTCTATCTTTAAACACCACAATATTGATGCACAACATTTAGTGGATTTCGAAATTTGCTAAAGTCTATCCATTGATTCCTCTAGCCTTGCATGGTCTCCACCAAATCTTGCAATATAATCCCCTAAATTTCGAAAATTGTATGCAAGGTGTAGATATCATTGACTTGCTATAGAATATTCAATCTATAAAACTTCCCAATACAAAGATTTACAATATACTTTTCCATCAAATCCCAAGAAACCAATATCCTACTTTCCTTGAAATTAATGATTTATAATGCTTAAGAATAAAAATCCGGTTTTCACATCCCTCCCTTCTTATGAGAAGTTTCGTCCTCGAAACTTGGGTTGACTTGGTCTCCAAATAGGTAAGGATATTCCTTTCGCATCTTCTCTTCAACTTCCCAAGTTGCTTCTCGCTCGTTGTGGTTGGACCACTGTACCTTGATGTAGGGAATGATACGTCGCCTAAGAAATTGTTCCTTGGTGTCCACAATTCTGATGGAGACTTCTTCATACTTCAGTTCTTCTCCCAAGTTTCCTTCGACCAAGAGTTGTTCTACCTCTAATATGTGACTGGGGTCTGGAATGTACATTCTCAGTTAGGACACATGGAACACGTTGTGGATCCTTGTCATGCTTGGTGGCAATACCAATTCGCATGCTAGTGTGCCCACTTTTTCCAAGATTTCGAATGGTCCCACATAGCGAGGGTTCAGTTTCCCAGCTTTACTGAATCGGACAACTCCTCTCATAGGCGAGACTTTCACATAAGCTTTCTCGCCCCACATTGAACTCTACAGGCCTTCTTTTCAGATCTGTCCAGCTCTTCTGTCGGTCTTGAGCTGGCTTGAGCCTTTCCCGAACGATCTTAACCTTGTCCACGGTCATCTGTAGTAGCTCAGGTCCCACTATAGCTTTCTCTCCCACTTCATCCCAATAAAGTGGTGATCGACATTTCCTTCCGTACAGAGCTTCGTATGGAGCCATTCCGATGCTGCTGTGATAGCTGTTGTTCTAAGCAAACTCAATTAAGGGTAAATGAGTGCTGCACTTGCTACTGAATTCTAGAGCGCATGCTCGCAGGATATCCTCTAATATTTGGATGGTTCTCTCCACTTGCCCATCTGTTTGAGGATGATAGGCGGTACTTAGGGTCACTTTCGTTCCCATGGCCTCTTAAAAGCTCTTCCAAAAACGCGAGACGAACCTCGGGTCTCTATTGGATAGAATGTTCACTGGCACTCCATGCAGTTTTACAATGTTGTCCATATACAGTGAAGCCAACTTGTCAAGATTGTAATTCATGCGGATGGGTAAGAAATGTGCAGTCTTTGTGAGTCTGTCCACGATCACCCATATACCGTCGTGGCTTTGCCTAGATTTTGGTAATCCTACCACAAAGTCCATGGAAATATGCTCCCATTTCCACTCGGGAATTTCCAGAGGTTGCAGTAATCCTCCGGGCCGCTGGTGTTCTGCTTTAACCTGCTGACAAACCTGACATTGGAGACGAATTCAGCTACATCTCTTTTCATGCCATTCCACCAGAAATTATTTTTGAGGTCCTTGTACATTTTCGTACTGTCTGGATGGACTGAGAATTTTTACTTGTGCGCCTCTGCCATTATCTCTTGGAGAAGGTTGTCGCTACACAGTCTTCCCTTCATCCACAAAATTTCCTTGCCATCAATCTGATGATCCTGAGGCTTCCCCTCTCTGACTTGCTCCTTAAGTTTAGTCAGTACCGGGTTTCGATCTTGGTTTAACTTGATTGTCTCCTGCAGACATGGCTGTGCCGAGAGGGAAGCTAGAGTTATCTTGCCTGGGCCCTTCCGACTTAGCGCATCAGCCACTTTGTCTGCTTTAACCGGGTGATAGCTTATGGTTAAGTCATAATCCTTTTGAAGTTCGACCCATCACCTTTGCCTCATATTAAGTTCTTTCTGGGTGAACAGGTACTTGAGACTCTGATGGTCTGTGAAGATTTCACATTTAGCACCATACAGGTAGTGCCTTCAAATCTTTAATGCGAAGACAACCGCTGCTAGCTCCAGATCATGAGTAGGGTAATTCTGCTCGTGCGGTTTCAACTGCCTTGATGCGTAGGCGATCACTCTTACTTCTTGCATTAGTACGCATCCTAGACCGTCCTTAGAGGCGTCACTGTAAATGGTAAAATCTTTATTCTCTGCTGGCAAGATCAACACTGGTGTGGACGCGAGTTTCTCTTTCAGTGCCTGGAAACTCTTCTCGCAATCCTCACTCCAGGTGAATTTAGCATTCTTCTGTGTGAGTTTCCTCAGTGGCACGGCTATCGAGGAGAACCCTTCGACAAACTTCCGGTAGTAACCTGCCAATCCAAGAAAACTTCTGATGTCGGTGGCGTTCTTAGGTCTCGGCCACTCGGAAATTGACTCTACTTTTCTTGGATCCACTGACACTCCTTCTCTCGAGATTACGTGTCCTAGAAATGACACACTCCTTAGCCAGAAAGGCTGTCTTGGGGATATCTTCAGCCCTGACCTTCAACTGGTGATAACATGTCCTAAGATCCAGTTTAGAAAAGACGGAGGCTCCTTTAAGCTGATCAAATAGATCGTCTATCCAAGGTAGAGGGTACCTGTTCTTGATTGTGATCTTGTTCAATTCTCTGTAGTCAATGCACAATCTCATACTCCTGTATTTCTTTTTCACGAAGAGTACTGCAGCTCCCCGCGGGGACACACTCGGTCGAATTTGCCTTTTATCTAGCAATTCTTGGAGTTGTTCTTTCAGCTCCTTGAGTTAGGCTGGTGCCATTCTGTAAGGTGCTTTAGAGATTGGAGCAGCACCGAGAACCAGATTGATCTCGAACTCCACTTCACGGTTCGGGACCGTCCCCGAGAGTTCTTCTGGAAAAACATCTGGGAACTCTCTCACTATTGGGATGTCCTCCAGTTTCAGCTCGAATTCTCCTCTTACTTCACTGACCATTGCTAGGTAGATGTCTTCTCCGGATTTCATGGCTCTCCAAGCTTGAGATGCGGAGAGCAGCAGCTTCCGGTCCTTGGATTTGCCGTGAAACACGACTTCGTCCTGATCTGGGGTTCGGAGTTTGATTCTCTTTCCTTTACAATCTATCATCGCACTGTTTCTTGCTAACCAATCCATTCATAAGATTACGTCGAAGTCGACCATGATCAACTGTATCAAGTCGGCGCTAAAATTTTGACCACTAATACTGATTTTACAATCTCTGTAGATCTCGTCAGTTTCAATGGCTCTACTAGTAGGTGTGGCTATTCGGAAAGGTTCAGTTAGCTTATCGGGCTTACGTCCTAGCTTCTTAGCAAATCTCTTAGACATAAAGGAATGCGTAGCATCACAATCAAATAACGCATAAGCAGGCACTTTCTGAATTAGGATGGTACCTGACACGACTTCATTGGCGTCTTCGGCCTCTTCTTGAGTCATAGCAAAGACCCTGGCGTTAGGCTTGCCTTCCTTTGGCTTGTTGGGGTTAGCTCCTGTATTTGGCCCAGTTCCTTTGTTGGGCCCGGCTACTTGGTTGGCGGCAGTAGAACATTCGGCAATTCGGTGTCCCGCTTTCCCACATCCGAAGCATACTCCACTATTTCTTCGGCATTCTCCCAGGTGTCGTAATTGACAAGTTGGGCAAGGCTTAATATCTTGATAACTTGAGTTAGGCGAAGGCCCTTTAGATGGTCCACCAGACTGGTTAGGCCTCTTGAAGGTCTGACCGTTATGCGAAGATTGACTACTCATAGGCCTTTTGTTTTTAAATTCCTTCTCCCTTCGCTGGATATCAGTTTCAGCTCGGATAGCTGCGCCCATCAAGTCTGAGAAATTCGCAGGTTGGTAGACTGCTAGAGCTGATTGGATCCTGCTGTTCAACCCCTTCTTAAAACGGTGCAATTTCAAAACTTCGTCTACCATAATTGTCGGAGCGTAAGACCCAAGGGAGTTAAACTGAGATGTATACTACACTACTGACATATTTGGAGCTTGAGTGAGATTCTCAAACTCACTTAACTTCTGCAATCTGACTTCTGCCGGGTAGTACTGTTTCAGAAATGTTTCCCGGAAGATTCGCTATGTGATTGGTCCAGCAGCGGTCATGGCTGGCGAGACTGCTTCCCACCATTTAGCTGCCTTGTCTTCCAAGAAGGGCAGGATCACATCAACTTTGAGCGCATCGGGAACTTCCAGTAGCCTCAACTGAGTCTCGATACTCTTTAGCCAACTCTGGCCAACTTCAGGATCGACATCCCCTCTGAATATCGGACACCTGTTCTTACGGAGGGACTAGTAATGAAATTTGATTCCATTAGGTGGTGGTGATGGAGGTTGATTGGCGTCCGGGTTTCCCAACCCTTGCAGTGTCGTCGCCACTATAGTGGCTATGGCCATGAGATCAGCTCGGCTTAAGTTGACTGCAGGCGGGGTTCCATTTCCCTGCCCATTCTCTTGTCCGCCTTCACGGTCGGTATTAGCATAACGGGGTTGCGGTTCTGTCTTGGTGGTCTACCGACCATTTCCTACAAGTTAAACGCTTCTAAGAATTTGACGTTCATAACGACAAGATTGGATAAATGAGTTATGCTGGAACAACTGAAGTTAATAAGTAAACATAACTTGAACATAGATGAACGACTGAGATTAATAAATAATCATAATTTTATTAATTTTTGAATGTAAAGAAACAACTGAATGAACCAAGCGTACTGAATGGAAATAAATCATACTGACTGAAATAAAATAACAACGATGGAAAGATAAACTCCTAGTAATAAGGAAAGGTCACTAAGAAACTCTAATCATCTATCTCTACATCTCCTATGACAGCTATAGGCTCATCGATCTCTATCGGCTCCTCTTCTTCCGGCTCCTCCTCCGGCTCTTCCTCTTGCAGTATTTCCACCATGTGGGTGAGCTGGGCGTTCTCTTCTGTGAGCTATGTCACCTGAGCCTTAAGTCCCTGAATCTCTGCCTCAGCCACTTCCATCTCATCGTTCCAATGCTGCTGATACTGCAGATGATACTGTTTCTTTTGCTTGAGTTGGTCCTTAAGAGCTTCCACCTGTTGGGTCAGACGTTGGTTTACATATGCGAGGCTGTTCATGGCCTCACACGAATTTTCCAACCTCCTCTTACCTTTGGCATTCTGCTGTTTCTCGTCCTCCAGCTCCTTGCGACAACGCTCCGTATCCTCTCGCAGCTTCCCATGCTGATACTTGCACTGCTCTATGATATCCCTTAGGTCCATGTTATCACCTCTTACTAACTCACCCTGATAGATCGATTGGTTAAAGCGGACTGAATCTCCTCTTTCTCAGCGGCTAAGGTTTCGACCTCACTCCTCCTCTCACTCAATCTGGCTCTAAGTTGCCGAATCTGACGAGACTGATAGTGAAGGGCAAGCTCCTTCAGACGAATGGAAGCTTGGGCACGGGTGTGGGGTCGCATAGGGGTAGATGGAGCCATTTCCTGAAATAAAAAATGAAAATGCTCAGAATTCGAAATAGACAGTATATAACAAGTGTGAATATGAAATTTTCGAAATTTAATTAAATATATATTTTTTCCAAAAATGGAAAGTTTGGAATTGGACATATGGGTTCGAAGCATATGTCGAGTGGATTCCAGAACAATTGACGGAATCGAATTCGGAATTTCCTACGAGAAGTTATAGGATCTACGAATATTTCCTAAAACGGCAAAAACAATGTTTCGGAGGCCTAAACGGAGGAATTTCGCGATTTCAGCCCCTACCTCACGACTATAGGGTCGTGAGTCTCGTTCGTTGGGCCGTTTCAGAGGGGATAGCATCGGCCTCGAGTTAAAATTCCACCGACGAATTTTTTTTTGAAAATCGATTTTTCCACTCTGATTATGAACCTGACGGCTCTGATACCACTTAAATGTCACGCCCCAAAACTCGGGATTGACACCGGCGTCGTTTAACAATCACACAATTGAAAACAACAAGCCTTTGTAGTATAGTTTAAACCAAAACCAGTTTATAATTCATAATTTCCACGAAACAAACATCGTCTTTACAATAACGAAATCCAAAGAAATAGTAAATAATGAGGAAGCGTCTTACAATTCTTTAATTCAGAAAATTCGAAATAAAACCTATTACTAATCTCGTGATTCACCAGCCCCAAAACTATTTGGACTCTTCGTCCTCAACCTGTTTTTCGGACTTATCTGGGAGGGGAGAGTAAGGGGTGAGTATTTTGGGAATACTCAGTAAATGGGGGCACTTTGAACACAACATAACAATTTTATAACATTTTCGAAACATATCATAAACGTACAACATTCTTTTCATAATCGTAACGTAAATTCCATAACGTAATAACACTGTGATTTTTCACTTTTAACGGTTTACTGACGTCAGTCCTTAAGTTTTAATCCTCTAAGGGGGCGAGACCATAAAACGGTTCTATCTCACCGTTAAGGGCATATGTTGGAAATTCCACCCATTTTCAGGGAATCCTCACAGTGTCAAACATAAACGTACCAAAATTTCGTAAAAACGTATAGACGGGAGACGGAGCTCGACCGAATCTTTAAAAACGGAACATGCAAAAACCGAAATTCATACACATAAAACCGAAAGTTTAAGCATTTAAAACAGCCCACTTACAGTGTTTGGATGCTGAAAAACGTAGGTGCTTAGCTTCGGGAATGGGTCGATCCATGCTCTACACTCGGCTGCACTTGGGCTTGATTTTTCTAGGACAGGTTTTGAGTAGATTTTTGGCTAGAGAATGCTGCTGAATTTCGAGACTTTCAGCAAGGGGAAATTCGAAAATATAGTGTAGGGCCTGCTAGGCTTTGGTGTGATATTTATAGGTGGAGGGAAGGGTGCTAATTTTGGTATTCAAATCATACTAAAAGCCATGGCAAATCTCACAAATTGACTCTCATATTCCTTGCTAAAATTCGAAAATTCAGCTACCAAGTTAGGAGATTTATACTCTAATCCAATGCTTTTGATTAATTCAGAATTTAGGTTGCTAGATCCAACGGTTGTGGTGCAAAGTTGAGGATTTGTTTCCTATTTTCTTGTAGCTTATTCTTGCATGAATTCTATCTTTAAACACCACAATATTGATGCACAACATTTAGTGGATTTCGAAATTTGCTTAAGTCTATGCATTGATTCCTCTAGCCTTGCATGGTCTCCACCAAATCTTGCAATATAATCCCCTAAATTTCGAAAATCGTATGCAAGGTGTAGATATCATTGACTTGCTATAGAATATTCAATTTATAAAACTTCCCAATACAAAGATTTACAATATACTTTTCCATCAAATCCCAAGAAAACAATATCCTAATTTCCTTGAAATTAATGATTTATAATGCTTAAGAATAAAAATCCGGTTTTAACAATGTAAATCCCTCATCATTGAAGAAGAACGATAAGAAGGCTCTCCCTTCAATTTATCCTTCAATACATTAGCAACCCAAACTGCATCAGCTCTAGGATGCCCTCTACTACGTAAATTATCCTCTCCACACGAGTGTTGTAAATTGTATTTTCTAATCCCAAATAGATTGTCTGCTTTATGTCGAGAAGCATAAGTCTCCATTTACAACTTTTTACACTACAAATAGCGATAATCTTTACTCAATCATTTTTTTCATATAAATATTAACGTCTGGTAGCAATCGAATACTTTTTAATATAGGTTCTACATTCTGCAACATCCTTGAATGTTTGCCCCTCACCTCGGATGCAATGAAACCAAGCATCAATGGAATTTTGTACAGGGGCATCTTCGAACTCGCTATCACTACTAGAAATGTGTGTCATCTTCCTCAACTCTTACCAATATCATAACCATTTGTTCAGTAATAAATAGGTAAAAACTAATTTCTCTAATGAAAAACATTAATACTACAATAGATACTGATAATTTTGGTATCAGTTTACTAACTCAAATGGAAATAATGACACAAAATAGACTACTGCTTGAATTAGTCTAACAATATACAACACAAAATCACTGTATTCTTAACTTTCAGGATTATCAATAAAAAAAAAAGTGCAATATGAACACAAAAAACATACCAAAATAACACAATATACAAAATATAATTAAATAACGATGTTGGGGAGATAGGTATTGCAAAGTAATAGTTTTAGGATTAATATTCTCATTTTTTTTCCCAAGACTAGCAAAAATATCAAACAAACTACACCCATTGAAAATCGAAATCACAAAGAGTTGGTTATTGAACTTGCAGGTACCAGGAAACGCAAGATGATGACCCAACTCCAGCAAATTCCATTACACAGAAAATTAAAGGACAAAAGTGACGAAAGATTGCAGACAACGAAGAAAAATTGTGTGCAAAGTTTAATCTTGTTGAAAGGATTTGGCCACAATTTTTTCCTAAGATTTTCATCGGCAATGGGAAAGAGGAGTGTTTAAGTGTTGAGGATAATGAGCCAATCCATTTGGGTTTCTGGGGAATGATTTTCATTTTTTACACATATCCATATACAGGTATTTACGGGTTTCAAAAAAATAATGAGGGCATCATTGTAACTTGCTACCAAGTAGGGACCTTAAACATATAATGAAAGATGTCAAGGAGTTGAAACATATTAATACTGGCACAGGGAGTGGAAGCACAATTGATTTGATTTTAGGTATTTATGAGTAATTTACCGTACATTTATTTGCAAGAAAATTAATCAAAAGATTTGAAGTGTGAATAATGATGTTATCAATCAATCCATAATATAAAAAAGATATATATTAGTTGATTATTTATCATTGTGCGCTGAACATATATATAGTCTCTTGGACTTATATTCGACGAGGTTGGGGAATCCGATCTCTCATGTGACCGTCTATCCCAACGACTCGATCCATTGGCTCATAGACACATGAAAAATCACAATTATTCATTAAACTCTGATAAAATGATGTCTTAGCAACTCCTCCTTATAATTGAATATTTACGGTATTCTTTCCCAATGACATAAAACAACAGACATCCACATTATTTTATATATATTTAGAACAGTTCCCCTTTATGATCGTTACTAAAAATAAATGGAAAAATTGTTTTATGGACATGTCAGTTTGTTTATTGCGATTTTGATATTATGTATAATCAAATTTCATTTTTAGTCTGCTATATTTGTTTTGACAGTTTTAATATTTTTTTGGAATTGACGCTAACGTGACACAAATACGTTTATGTATAATATCAAATCAACACTTTAAATGAAAAATAACAAATAGTTAAAAATAAAAAAATACGACAAAAATTAAAATTTAATGACATAAATGACCACAATTGCAAATGGACAAAATTACAAGACCAAAAATACAGTTTTCCCAAAATAAATTTATCATTTAAAACGAAGAATAACTCTTCGAGTTCTAAAATTACATGACATCTACAACATAAGATGACTTTATCAAAAATATAATCAAATAACCATGAAATTTCCAATATGGCTTCTAAAAATAAAGATCTAGAAATTATTTTCAAAAAATACCGCAAACATAATCAATTGTTACCTCACATTTATGAAATAGATGCATAAAGATTAATTACTACACTAAAAATCTTACAGAGGATAACATAAAACACAAATAAAATATTACTTATCTTAACACTAACTACATAGTCATTCACATCATCAATATTTATATATGTGTGTGTAAAACATAAGCTAATGTCGTTTGTGTAGCCAGTAACTTGCTCGATCGGCTTTTACTGTCAATAGTGAACCATTCATAAGTCGTCAAGAATTGTGGATAACACTAATCCTTGTATGAAATCACATCTCATCCTCCCATCATTCCTGTCTGTGGACACAGATGGCTGAATTCTGCAACAAAGATGGATGGGAAGTGTGTCAAGAAAATTTGAAGCAACCATGATATATATAGATAAATGGAATTTGAAGCAGCACTATAAAAAGTTTAGTTTTGACACTTTCACTTGTTAAATTGGTAAACAAATATCTCGATTAGTCTGGAAAAAAGGCTAGTCTCCACACTCCAATTTGAACTAAGAGCATATAATGTAAATCTGTCACAAAGCCATGGCTAGGTACCTTTCTGAAGAATCATTATCAGAGCTTTTCTTTGCTAATAAGCTCGTCTCAGTCGAAGAACAGGATTGAGCTGTTTGAGGTCGATAATCAGTGTGTGGATTATTGACAAATGACAACAGCATAGAATCAGCTTCCGCTTCAGAGGATGAAACGACACGAGGAGACTCCTTAATAAAACATAAATGTTTCTCTTGTAACTCTTTCCTTAACAAGAAAACTGCTGAATGAGAGCGGCCACTGCTATGTTTCTTATTACAGAGAGCGTACGAATAGGTCAAGGAAAATAGTAAACACACATCACGGTCATGATAACTATAGCAATATCTTATGCACCAATAAACAACATATGTACAAAGATGATAAGTATAAGTCTCACTCTTAAATAGTTTGGCAGCTCCATCATTCACTATAATGCTTACTCAATAACAACATAAATATAAATTTAGATCTTCAATGTAAGGATTTTCCAAAGGATATCTTTAAAACATTCTCGTGCTGCACGATTACATGTGAGGCCATGTTTATGGTCACCTTCGAAGCACATACAGGACAGATCTGCATAAGATGTAACTATGATTAAAATACAAAATAGTTTAAAAAGGAATTTCATATGAGCAATATTCTCACTAAACAATCCTATGGTCGATCAAGGGGAGAAAGCCTCCATAAGAAAAGTTCAGCTCAAAACCTCAAATAGACATTAATTCTCACTCCCACAATTTATACTTACTTCTCAAGATTCTCTAATATTGCGGATTTATGTTACGATTCCGCATATAGTGAAAAACAATAAAGGTTGAAAAGGGAAATACCCCGGGTTTAACCTCCAATCGGTGGTCGGCGTCAATGTGGCAGCACAATCCAAGAACATCAAAATCCTCGGAGCAAAATGGACAAGCCAATTCATCTGATTTTCCTTCGTTGACTTCCTCATCATCGTAATCCCCTTCCGTCTCTTGCTCCTCACGGTTATCATCTAAAAATGAAAAAAAAATTAATCAGGAAAACGAAGAAGATGTGATAGAACCAGCACACAACACACGAGTGAACGCAAACAGACCAAAATCATGTCCGGCATAAGACGAAAGAGCAGTGAGCAAATCATCATAAAATCGATCACCCATTTGGTAATTTTAATCAATCAAAAAAGAGACGCTTCAATCGGGAAGAAACGAGATGGGAGTTTTGAGCATGTAACGAATGGTAGGGTTTTGGATTTCTATAATAGGCAAAGGCGAAATTGCGAGACAAGGAACCCGATCTTGGATCCGAATACCCGTGGACCGCTGCGTAGTTATAGTCAACTACCGCTACTTTCACCACCGACTCTGACCATTTCAAAAAGTAAAGTGGAATTACTTACAAATATAAATTATATATTCAATTTGCTTACTTGCATGAGAGGATTTACAAAAAAATTCAACTCTAGATTGATTTTTCTCTCAGGGAGGTCGTGAAGTGATGATTAAATCAATTTTGCAAGCGTATTGTTTCCTTGGGCAGGTTTATGCAAACCAAACCAAAGTGTATTGGGAAAATGGGTTTTCGTAATTTGATAGCTTTTAACAAACAGCATGAAGAATTATGGACTATCTTAATTCTCTCATGACTCAACTACTAAAATCCAGATATTTTAAGCTTTTTGGATATTATGGAGACAGGATTAGGGTCTAATTAATCCATCTTTTGCATGACGATCTATCTTGTGGAGCCGTGATTTTATCGCACTTGGTTTGTGTTGGCGAGTTGGAGATGATTGATACAATCATTCTTACCTCTTGAAGCAGAGACCATTTTGGATATCCCGTTAAATTGTAGGGGTTGTGTGGATGTAAGACTTTGGCAGGGGAGTTCGAATGGGACTTATTCAGTTAAATCTGGTTACTTCTTGGAAGTGAAGAGTATGGCCATTCCTCAATTCCAATCTACTCATCGGAGTCCAGAGTCATTGCAAAAAACCATTAATTTAGCGACGATTTTGTAAAAACAGCTGCAAATTTAATTTTTAAGCATGTTTCTCCCAATTGAATATGTCCTTCGTGCAAGTTATTTTCAGCAACAACACCTCATTGTTTGTTTTTCGGTAATATGGTTCGTTCTATTTGGAAGAATTACATATTCTGGCCCCGGCCCCATTTATGTAAGTTGCAAATGGCCTCTTTTATTGATTGTGGTTTGATGCTTGCCAATGTGATGATACAACAACAGGAGAAAGATTTGTTTGAGATTATGGTTTGGGTAGTGTGGGTGGAGATTTTCAAAAGAACTCATGTCTCGACTAGTGTGCAAAGAATTATTTGGATTGATTGGGCAATCAATTTTCTGAATTATTTAGGAATGCTGCTCGTGTGTGCTCTACTTTGAATCAGCCCTGTCAGAACAACTCAGCCTTGGGCTGGAAAGCACCGATATCTGCACAACTTTGCTTGGATGTGGATGCAGGTTTTGTTGAAGCAAAAAATGTGTTCAGCGCTGGAGCAGTTATATGAGATCATTTGGGTCTAGTGGTGGGAGCTAAGGCCTTGTTGTCGCGACCCAGGTTCTGTTTGATTTCTGCTGCTCGTTGGGTCTATCCAATGTATGCTTATTTTCGGATTCTTTTCAAGCGGTCCAGGGAGTTTGCAGTGGGTTGACGACCTTGGTCCGGATAGAACTTTAATATTGGAAATTTGTGATCTCATCAGTGATTCCAAAGTTATATCAATTCATCACATGAAGAGATCGGCTATTGAAGTGACACATAATTTGGTTCGACACTCTCTTATGACTATGCAGGACGTAGAATGGTTTAGCAATGATTATTTGAAATGGTTCAGCAATGAATATTTGAAATTGAACAATGTATTATACATACCCAACTTGAAGTGTAGCTTGATTTCAGTATCGCAATTGAACGAGGAGTTGAATTGTGTAATTCAGTTTAACGATAACATATTTGTTATGCAAGACCGAAATTCGAGGATGCTGATTTGTGCGGATAAGCAATGTGAGGGGCTTTACTACTTCATAGGGATAGTGCCGACCAGATCTATGACTACAATGAGGAGGGACACCTTTGACTTGTGGCATCGAAGGTTGAGACATCCTTTTAGTAGAATTATTCAGTTATTTTCAGTTGTTAAAAGAATTAGTAGTGATTCTGTTAGCACTTGAAATATTTTTCTACGAGCAAATCAATGTCGGAGAGAATTTTTGTCAAGTAATAATAAGGCGTCTAGTATTTTTGAGATGATTTCATTGGGATTTGTGGGGTCCATATAAAACTCCAACCTTTTGTGGTGCACAATATTTTTTGACAATTGTTGATGATCATTCCAGTGGAGTGTGGATCTATTTATCGAATTATAAAGTCAAGATGGGACAAACTTTTCAAAATTTTATCACTGTGATACATAGACAATTTAATGAATATGTGAAAATTGTGCGAAGTTATAATGGAACTGAGTTTACTTGCTTGAATAAATACTTTGTGGAAAACGAGATAATACATCAAACTTCGTATATTGGGACTCCTCAACAAATGGAAGGGTGGAGCATAAACATTGCCACATCCTCAATGTCGCACGATCACTACGCTTTCAGCAAATATACCTATTGAGTTTTGGGGAGAATGTGTCTTGACAGTTGCGTACTTGATTAATTGTACTCCTTCTATTCTGCTAGAAGGAAAGAAAAAACTTATGAACTGTTATTTGGTGCTGCTGCCTGCTCCTTCATATAAGAATGTCCGAGTTTTTGGTTTCTTGGCTTATGCTCATAATCAGAAATGTAGTGGTCATAAATGGGGAAGAAAGGATGGAGCTTGTGTGATCTTGATTCTAAGCAGTTTTTGTTTGGAGAGATGTTGTATTCTTGGAAAAAGAGTTCCCTTACGAGAATAAGGTTGAACATGACAGATTCGACAACAATAAGACCGATGGTTATTTTGGTGAAGAAGAAATGCCCTAAGAGACGACCGAACAAGAAAAAGATTCTAGTGGAAATTGAGAAATAACAGGAGGACAGCTTGATGGTGCCCAAACTATCGAAATAATAGGAGTTAGGAGGCACTAATGAAGGTGTCGACAACAAAATTGAAGAACCATTAGGGCCTGGTCACAGATAGCAACGAGAATCCACTCCCTTGCACGATTATGTCTTGCACACAGTTCAGAAGTCCACTTCGTCCTTGAGCTCCTCTCCACCCTCACCTGACACATGCATTCCTCAGGTAGTCACTATCTCATTAAACATTACATAAACTGTGATACATTCTTTGTGGAACATCGTGCTTTCTTGGAAGCTGTAATTGTGGGTGTGGTTGTTTGGTACGGAGCCTTGGGACGGGATCATGTCCCGGGATTTGGGAATGTCGAGGTGTAGTACCCCGTGCCAGGGTGTAGAGCCCTGACTTGTTAATAACCAAGGTACGGAGCTTTGGGTCGGGGATCATGTCCCGCGACTTGGGAATGGTCGAGATGTAGTACCTCGAGCCAGGGTGTAGAGCCATGGGCTTGTTAATAACCAATGTACGGAGCCTTGGGCCGGTGATCATGTCCCGAGACTTGAGAATGGTCGAGATGTAGTGTCCCGAACTAGGGTGTAGAGCCCAAAGCTTGTTAATAACCAAGGTACGGAACCTTGGGCCAGGATCATGTCCCGACACTTGGGAATGGTCAAGGTGTAGTGCCCGAGCTACGGTGTGGAGGCCTGGTCTTTTTAATAACCATGGTACGGAGCCTTGGGCCGGGAATCATGTCCCGAGAATTGGGAATGGTCAAGGTGTAGTGCCCCAAGCCAGGGTGTAGAGCCCTGTGCTTATAGATTAATCGGGGCTTTGTACTTCACGGTGTTTAGATATAACATTCACATTCATACACTTTCTGAGAAGAACAGAACCTTCATTATTTCTTCAAACAAATAATTTACATCTTTCAAGCAAAATACTTTTTTTAAATGAAATACATTTCATGGTCGCTTGAGAGAGCGTCCTTGAGCATATTCTAGGTAATAAGCTCCCGAGCTAACCTTCCGGGTTATTTTAAAAGGTTCTTCCTACCGAGCTTTTTTTCGACATTTCCAGCTCGATTAACTTTCTTCATGACTAGATCTCCTACTTAAAA
Source organism: Primulina eburnea (assembly GCF_022965805.1). Lineage (NCBI taxonomy): Eukaryota > Viridiplantae > Streptophyta > Magnoliopsida > Lamiales > Gesneriaceae > Primulina > Primulina eburnea. Next base: position 785,054 of record NC_133106.1, read on the forward strand.
GTCTCGGATTCGGACTTGCTTGTTATATGATTTCATAACCCGATCTCGGTAAGCTTACATTCGAATAAGAGACTGCTCAATCTTTTCTTCCACCAAATCCATCATTGCCATCCGGGTAAGATTCTACCCGGGCAAAAGATTTTCTGATTTCAACCGGAAAAACTGCTTCAGAACCATATACCAGATTAAAAGAAGTCTCTTGAGTAGGTTCTCGAGGAGTAGTTCCGTATGCCCAGAGAACACTAGGTAATTCTTCCACCCAGTTTTTTACTTTACCCTGTAGCCTAGTTTTCAAGGCTTGTACAATAATTCTATTAACAACATATTTTTGTCCATTGGCTTGAGGATAAGCAATAGAAGTGAAAGACTGGGTGATTTTCATTTCCTGGCACCAATCTGTGATCTCCTTTCTTTGAAACAGCCTCCCATTGTCTGATATTAGTCTCTTGAGGACTCCAAATCGGCATACAATATTCTTCCACAGAAATTTCAAAATTTCCCGCTCAGTAATCTTCGCCAGGGGCTCGGCTTCTATCCATTTAGAAAAATAATCAACTGCTACCAGCAAAAATTTCTTCTGAGCTCGGGAAACTGGAAAGGGCCAACAATGTCCATGGCCCATTGATCAAAGGGGCAAGATTAAGGCTGTAAACGAATCGAATCGAATCGAATTTTATGAAATTTTCAGTATTCGAGCTCGAGCTCGAATTCAAATAAAAATATTCGAAGCTCGATTCGAAACTCGAACTTTTATTATTTTCGATTCAAACTCGATTCGAACTGAGGCTCGAGTTCGAATTCGATTCGAACTCGAATAATATTATATATATTATAATATTATATATATTATATATTTGATAATATTTTATTTATTTTTTAAATATAATGCTAAAGTTCGCGAAGAGTTCGCGAACAATCGAACAATATAATTTTAGCTCGAATTCGATTCGAAAAATATTCGAACATGTTCGAGTTCGGCTCGAATTAGATAATTTCGAATTCGAACCAAATATTATTCGAACCGGCTCGAAAAGTTCGTGAACGTGTTCGGTTCGTTTACACCCCTAGGCAAGATTCCCAGATAGGCTTCATGAGGGTGATCGGGCTGTGTTGAAAATTTGAATGATGTTGAAAACCTTCACAAGCCCGGACCACTCGGGCAGAGTCTTGACTAATAGCGGGCCACCAAAATCCGGCAAGCATTGCTTTCCTAGCCAATGCTATTCCTCCGAGATGCTCTATGCAACACCCTTCGTGAATCTTCCGGAGGACATAATCCACCTCTCTCATAGATAAGCACTTTAGTAGAGGTCTCTGAAATGATCTCTTGTACAAGATATTATTTAAAAGAACAAACTTGGGAGCTTGTCTCTTGATTTTTTGAGATTGAGCTTTATCTTTAGGAATTCATTGTTTACAATGAATTTTATCAGGGGTATCATCCACGAATCCTCTGGTGCTGGTAGTGTCTCTTCTTCAGTGGATAGAATTAGCCGGGAAACATGCAATACTTCTAGGGTACTGACTTCTGATAAAGAGGCGATCATCTTTGACAAATCATCTGCTTCCCCATTCTCGTCTCGGGGTATCTGCTCAATACTCCAATCCACAAAAAACTTCTGTCTGGGATTTAATGAGCTTGAGATATTTAAGCATCCTATCATCCTTAGCTTCATAAACGCCCTTTATCTGCTGAGTGATCAGTTGTGAATCAAAATGATCCGGGAAGCTCCAACTTCCTGGCCAGCTCGGATACCGGCGAGAACAGTCTCGTACTCTGCCTCATTGTTAGTCACCCGGGAGTCTATTCTGAGTGCCGGTTTAATCTTTTCTCCCGAGGGAGCTATTATCACAACTCCTACACCACACCCCGAAATGCTAGACGCCCCATCCACAAATACCCTCCAGACCTCCTCTTCATCAGGTTGGACCATCTCTGACAAGAAATCTGACAAGGTCTATGCTTTGATGGCAACCTGGGGCCTATATTCAACATCGTATTCTCCTAGCTCCACTGTCCACTTGATCATCCTCCGGAAAACTTCTGAATAAGTCATAATCCTCCCGAGAGGACTATTAGTCAGCACAATAATTTGATGCGACAGAAAATAAGGTTGCAGTTTCCGGGTAGTCACAACAAGAGCAAGGGCTATATTCTCTACCTCACTGTAGCGGAGCTTGGGGCCTCTTAGAGCATGGCTGACATAATAGACAAGCCTCTGATCAGAGCCTTCTTCTGTTATCAGTACTGAGCTGACAACATATTCTGTAGCGGATAGATAAACAAATAATTTCTTCCCGGGCTCTGGCTTCACTAAGACAGGAAGCTCTGCTAGATGATTCTTAAGATCCTGGAAGGCTTGTTCACATTTCTCATGACATCCGAACTATTGTGCCTTCCGCAAGACCTGAAAAATGGATAACTTCGATGTGCTGACCGGGATATGAACCGGGAATGAGAAGCAATTCTCCCAGTCAGCTTTTGAACTTCTTGGACAGACCGAGGAGATGGCATGTCCAGTACGGACTTGACTTTTTCTTGATTTACCTCAATCCCCCCGTCAGTAACCATAAATCCCAAAAATTTACCACTCTTCACGCCAAAGATACATTTAGCCGGGTTAAGCTTAATTCCATACTGCATAAGCGTGGCAAAAATCTCCATCAAATCGAAGATGATATCGGAGAACTCCCTGGACTTCCCCAAGATATCATCCACATACAACTCTACATTGCTGCCCAACTTCTTCTCAAAAACTTTGTTCATGAGACGCTGATAGGTGGCCACTGCGTTCTTTAACCCCTAAAGGCATGACAACATAGCAGAATGTGCCTCTCGAGGTGATGAAGCTGGCATTATCTTGATCCTCCTTGGCCAGGGGAATTTGATGATATCCCTTGTAAGCATCCATGAAACTAAGCAGCTCACATCCAGAGGTAGAATCCACCAACTGGTCAATTCTAGGCAGTGGATGATCTTTGGGGCAAGCTTTATTGAGATCCCTGAAGTCCATACACATCCTCCACTTCCTGGTAGATTTTGACACCAACACAACATTCGAGAACCATGTAGGAAATTGTACTTCCCGAATGTGGCCGGCTTTCAGCAAATCTTTAACATGTACACCAATCACTTTGTCCTTCTCATGACCGAAGTGTCTCTTCTTTTGCTTCACAGTTAGAGATCCCGGGAGGATGTTCAAGTGATGCTCCGCTATCAAGGGTGAGATCCCTACCAACTCCAGATGGGACCAGGAAAAAACATTAAGATTAGTTTTTAAACAATTTATCAAACTAACCCGGGTGGATAAGTCAAGGTCTCAAGCCACCCGGATTTCTTTGCCTGGCACAATCTCCACCACCTCCTGCTCCTCTTCTGCCACAAAGTGCATTTCTTCCTTCTCCACTACCCTCTCCATCTCTCCACAACTCTGAACTTTCTCCCTTCCTTCCTTGCTCTCTTCTGGTCCACCACGACTGCTTCTACATAACACTTCCAAGAAGAAGGCTGATCTCCCCGAACTTCACCTACCCGGCTTCCTATTGGGAACTTAATCTTTTGGTGATGGGTGGATGCTACGACCCTTAGCTCATTCATGGCTGGCCGCCCCAAAATGATATTATATGATGACGGGGCATCCACTACAGTGAAAGTGGTCATCACCGTCTTCTTCAGCTCCACGGTGCCCAAAGATAAAGGCAGGACAATCTCCCCTTCTGGATAGATAGCATGGCCAGAAAATCCAAAAAGCGATATGTTTATTGCTTCCAAATGATATCCCTATAAATTCATTTGTATAATGGTCTCCTTGAAAATAACATTTACAGATCTTCCCGAGTCCACAAAAACCCTCATAATATCATAATTTGCTATCTTGGCTTGAATTATCAGGGCATCGTTGTGGGGAAGATTGACACCTTTCAAATCTTCCGGGCCAAAACTAATCACTGCCTCATCCTTCCTCACCCCTTCTACCTCCATAAAATCCCTTCTGCTTCTCGACTTATGAGCCCGATTAGAATCACCGTCAGCACAACCTCTAGATATCATTTTAATTACCCCCAAGACAGGGGATGAAGACTTCTTCCTCTCGGACTCTGCATCTCTCCTCCCCCTCGGGGCATTTCTTGAATCTTCACTGGCACTGGGACCGGGATACCGAGATGCCCAAGGTGGCAATCTCGGACTCTTGCTAGGTTGATTATGTCCCTGGACAGAGGACGTGACATAATCTCTTTTAACCGTTTTGCAGTCCTCCGTATTGTGATAACATACTTTATGAAGGTGCAAAACCTCTTCTTTTTAGGCCTGGTGTATTGCTGAGATGGAGGCAAGCCCCTGCTACACTCTTGGACCTCCTTGTCCCGGATAATCTTCAAGGGCACATGATGAGAAAAATGTCTCAGGTTACTCCTTCTTGGCCCCCTCTCCTCGGGCTTAGATACTCAGTCTCCTCTTTCTCTCCTTACCGACTCCCTCTTCTGCTTCTGGGCCATCTCCATGTTAATATACTTTTCTGCCCGAGCTAGCAAATCTTCAAAGTCTCCGGGCGTCTTCTTCGTTAGTAACTGGAAAAATTCACCCTCCCTCAACCCCTGAGTGAATGCAGTTGTCTTGGTCTCAGGGGCGCAAGAGGAGACATCCAAATCCACTCTGTTAAATCTCCGAATAGAAGCCCTCAGACTCTCTTCCTAGCTCTGTTTCACTTCAAAAAGACTAAATGCAGTCTTTTTGTATTTCTTACTGCTACTAAAATGGTGTAAAAACACCTTCTGAAAGTCCTCAAAAGAATGGATACTCTGAGGAGCCAGCCACTTAAACCACCTCTGCACTGAGTCAACTAAAGTGGTCAAAAATACTTTGCACTTATTCTGTCAGCATAACAGTGCAACATGGCCATATTTTCGAACCTAGCCAGATGCTCCTCGGGGTCTGCATTTCCATCATAATCTTTAACTTTGGCAAACTTAAAATTCTCGGGAAGAGGTTCCCGGACAATAGTTTCAGAAAACGGGCAACCCTTAATGACTACCCGAGAATGACTTCTACCCTCCATCGGTCCGTCCAACACCCTCATGTTTTGTCTCAACTCTTGCAACTCCTCTACCACAATAAGGACTTGGACCCAGCACTTGATTCTCTCTCTTCGCTCTCTGCTTCCTCCTCCCCCGCCTCATGCTCTCTTTCCTGGTCTCCTCCTGCATGCGTATCTTGATGAGAAGCATCTATCCGGGCTTATGGCTTTTTCCACTACCTCGGATATAATCCGAGACTCTTCCGGGGATAAAGTAATGACAGGTGGAGGACCACCATGTCCTGAGATACGTGTATCATCTCCACAAACCCGGGAATTATCTTGGTTGGTTCTTTTGGTAGGAGCCATATCAACGTCTTAAGATCAATTTCCCACAGAAGACGTCAATGATGTTATCCGGGTAAATCGGGTGAGCAAAAGTCGGGACGATCCACTGGTTGGTGATATAGTATGATGTTTTAGGGAAATGAGCAAGGAAGATATATCTGTAAGGAAAATATATCTCGGGCTTCCACCGCAACCTGTCGACAGTGAAATTAACTCGTGAATGGGCGCCAGAGAGGTGTCCGACATATCCACTTCGATGCTTAAGTCAGCAGGTGAAGGAGAAAAGCGAAATGGCTTGTATATGTGGTGATATACGTGAAGTGCTCAAGAGTTCTGAAATCCAGCCTCTGTAAATGAGAATGATACCTGCTATTTAAAGGAGGAAATCTCATGATTACCTTGCTTTCAGTGCCCACCTACTAAGTAAGGTAAGGCGGCTGCCCATACCCTATGCTTCTTATGGCTTCTCTGACACGTCAAAGCCATGTTGTTCTGAGAGAAATGATTGCCAAGCATGAGGTAGCCCATACTGATGCACTCGAGTGTGACACACTTCTCGAAATAGCCCGAGTAGAAAGTTCCCGAGAGCTCGTATGAGAGCCCAAGCAGAAAATATCACGGGAGATCCCATACCCGACTGATGAAGAAAATGATCTGTATATTGATTCTATTTGGGCTATCCATTTAATTTCCCGGGTCATCCATGACCCGCGCTCCTATGGGGTATCACCCATGGTCATTTTGGAATTCAGCATGGAATTTACAATAAGTTTTCATAAAATACTGATTTATTCACATACATTGCATCATATTATGCATTTCTCAAATTATTAATCATATTGTACTATATATTTGATTTTTTGTATTGTTATTGCTTTCTGACTTGTTGCCGATCATCTATTGACTGAATGAATTACTAAATCCTTGAACAACTGTCTATGTACCAGACTGCTATTCCACTGGACAACACAGCTTCGGCCCAGAAAGTGAGTCCAATGAACAACGAGTTTTAACCCTGGTATATAGTTCATTTGAACTACGTAACTTCGGTCCAAAAATGTGAATCACTTTGGCTGGTAAATGATCGATTGTACAGATTCAAGTAAGGTACACTGAATGTTGGTGATAGTTATCTCTTTAGCCTATAATATTCACTTCAGAGTCATAAACAATCATTGCATTTCACTTCACAATATATCTTCATAACAATATATGAATATGAGTACATGTCGTTTCAATATTGAACTGATATATTACCATTGATTTGTTATAACTATATATATATAAGATCAATTTATTCTCTCACTAAGTCCCCAAATATTTAACTTCTATTTATTATAAATTACAAATATATGATTACATGAGTCAAAATATGATGAAAATGTTGAATTAATAAAATTGTAACATTACTGTGAATTAGTATATTTTGAAAAAGTAAATATAATTATACAAAGAATGGTGTTTGGCTGGAGTTGCAAACAAAAATGCAGAAAATGAAATGCTATTGCAAGGATCGTGGATTTTTTTGTAATTACCGTAAGCTCATGGAAGGTATATCTAATCACCAGAACAAATTTTTTTAATAAAAAACATGTATTTAGTAATTTGTGGTAGTTCAACATAACAAAGTGATTGGATTTGCTGTTTTAACAGCTGTAAAGTTAAAAGCAATAGCCCAGCATAGCTCATGATGATGATGCGATGGCACATGTGGCGAAAGACAGTCAACTTCTCAGCATCGGCGTCGGATATCTTGTTGTAGACGACAAATGACTAAATCATTTCTAGTACGCTACAGCATTCACAAAACCTATATGATATGGTTTATAAAATCTCTACTTTTTCATCAAACTTAGAATATTCATCATGTGTTCCAATTGCATACTAATTTAATGTTGTCCATATCCGCTGTCACATTAATTAAAAGATTAAAAATTGTTATCAGATATCATACTACAAAAATAACGTAGGATTATCAGTGAATCTAAGTTCAGACACTAAAGATTCGAAATAAAGCAGTCATATTATGATATTATTACTCCAAATGTCTTTGAAGGCCCACTTTCACATACACCAATAACATATTGGGAAAAAAAACTCACAAGACATCTGTAAACAGCTTCGTCCATATATAAATATTTCCAGCTCACAACTCTTCATTTAACCAAAGCAACAGCCGGCATCTCCATAATCAGTTTCAACCCTTTTTCATTGTAAATAAATGAAAAACAGAATACAAACCTAGCAATCTCCGAATCATATATATGTTTTATTCAAAGCTTCAGATTTCGGGCATAAACATATTGCTTAGAATTATGCCGTCCCACCACTGATATTCCAACTTTTTTTTTACCAAACAGATACACAGCTACAATGTGGGTAATTTTTTAATCAGACAACCACCAATATAATGACCCACCACTATTTCGTTCAAGAAAATGTTTTTTCATCGATATCTCTAATAAGTAATAACCATTCCCCCATGAGATGTGAATAAGGCCCACCAACTAAACCTGAGCTGTAATATATTCCTATACAGTTGTAGGCATGGCAAATTACTAAACTAGACGCAAGTAGGCCGACAGTGTATAGGCCTCCGGATGTTTTTTCAGCACTTTCCAAATACAATTTAGTCATTTTCAGTCGGAAACCGACGCTATTTTTAGTTCCTATCAAGCCAGATGGTTAATTCCCCAAGAAAAAGCGACGAGGACTTAAATTTGCTGTAAAGAAACACTCTTGAACAAATAATGGGGTATTCCTTTTCTTTTATGCGAATAATAGAATACAAATGGATCGTGCCGCGGAGTCGATCAAAATAATAAGGGGAAAAAAGTCAAGAAAGAAGGAACTATCGAACAAAATGAAAAAAACCCAATATGAATTGTTTAAAAAATAATGAAAAAAAGTCACTGGGCAATTTACCGGCCGGCTAAAGAGTGGCGTTACAGATTCACGTCGAGTGGCGGTACAGATCATAGGGGGCCCACAATGAGTCGAGTGGGCAAGGTTGATTAGAGTCTAGCCGGAGCCACGGCTTGCCGCTGCCGCTCCAGTGTAGCAAGCTCACTGGACCGGGGTGAAGGTTCCTGCAGCTCCCACGCACATTATCCCCTCCCAGGCCATGCTGATTCCAACGGTGCTCGATGGGTGCCACGTGTCCTGCGAAGACGAGCAAGTACGGCGGCAGCGAGCCCAGCTCGTATATCCTGTACGGGTTCGTCTTCTGTATCTCCATCCACCACTCGATCTGGCGAGTGTACCCGAACCGCCTCCACTTACCGAGATCTATCACCATTACGCCTGTGTTGAAATAACAGGGGCTCCGGCCAGAAAACACGCCGGAGAATCTAGCGTCCGACCAGAAATGCTTCGTGAAATACTTGGTGAAATTGGCGTGGCAATATTCGGGTGCTCCGATAGTCTTCTTCCCCAAACTAGTGTTCCAAAGCTTCCAGATGTCATCGACCAGAACTAGATCGGAATCCAGATAAATGACCCGCTTCACACAGGATTCCAGAAGATCCGCCAGATAATTTCTCGCATAATTCAGGGGCTGTTCAAGCGCTTGCCTCACGGAGCTCGATATCAGGCTCCGGACTCGTTCGGGGTCAAAATAATACACTTTGAATTTCAAATCGGGAAAAGTGGAACGGACTAGGGTTTCCAGACCCGTTTCTGAAACAAGGAAATGGAAGAACACACTTTCTGGACACTTGGAATGCTGGAGAATCGAATGGACGGCGGCCAATGAACCTCGCAGATATTCGACATCGAGAGTAATCGCCACGTGAACGAGAGAAGGATCGCAGACGCTGGGTTTCCCCAACGTTGTCGAGTGGCACTCGTCCGCATTGCGGAACGCTTCAACTTTTCGAAAGGAAAATTTGGCAGATGGGTTAGTAGAAGTGGGAAATCTGAGATACATGTCGGCCTGAGACGAAGTAATAGCTTCTGCAGGATGAAAAGATTGCAAGGAAGGAGAAAGTACAACTATTACCATCGCTGCGGAGAAAAACCCAGAGAATCTCATTATCCACAGCATTTTGGGTCTGTGAACAAATCTGTGGCCTTTCCTACTGGGTTTACAGCGGAGACGATGGGAGTGAATCGACGAGACAAGGAACGCTAGGGTTCCTCTAAGGTCCGCCAGAGTGGGAGGGGAAATGAATGATTCAGTCTCTGGAGGAAAAATGGAGAGCCCTCATTGACAGATTTTGGTCCGCTTTTCAGAAAAATGAATGGGTTGTTGGCGTGGGAAGGAAGCGAAGGTCCATGGTAGAGAAAGAATCAATCCATGAATGTGCCTTCAAGGAAGGGAAAACCGAGAAATGGAGCAGTCACTCTCACTCACAAATCGAAGTGGAGAGGAAGAGAAAACAGAGATGGAGGAGGGTTTCTTTTGTTTGTTCAGTTCCACCGTCGAAAATCCTAAATTACTTTAATTAATATTCTCACCACCAAGTACGAAATAGTGGTGGCAGAGTTTGGAAAGGCCAGCTGTGATTTGTCTTGCATCACATTCACAATTCAGTCCCTTTCTTTTGCACTGATCATCTTCTATTTATTTATTATTTTTTTAAATCCCTTTCAAAACATTAATTGCCGATTAACCTCTTCTGTTATTTATTATAAACCATTGTTCGTTAGATTTTCCTAATATTGATTTTGTACAAAAGACAAAATGATAGGCAATTATTTAACAAGAACAAATTCAATTTCTATACGCAAAAATTAGATTTAGGAAACTACATCCTATCATTTTGGTCGAACAAGTTCGGTTTTACCTTTCCTAAGGAGGGAGGGGAATTTCACCAATCATTTGTTAATCTGCCAAAACACTACTACAATTGTCACATTCTAGTCCTGGCTATCACAAATTTTGATATTCTTTTTTTTAAAAAAAAAAATAAAAAATAAAACATAAAAAAGAATGGCTAATAAATTCGGTTTAGACCGACGTAGGTACCATCATAATTCATTTAATCGAAGTAGGTAGCATCATTCAATGGAACCCAAGTATATGCTATTATCTGATTAAGGCAAAAATTCCATACACTTGGGGTTTGGTCTGTGAGTCAAAATAATTAAGTTATGTTGGTTGGTATCCAGTGAGTCGGGCAAGTTTTCGTGGATCGGATGTGAGTCGAGCTGAATCTACATGGACGAACAAACATTAAAGAACATTAAAAGTATTTCCGACATAACTCTTTTTTTGTTTAAGTCAGTCTTGTGAACAAACTTAAATGTGCGAGAACAGTAGTATTTGTGTAAGTAATAAGTGAATATATAAAATCATACAAGATACCTCATATTTATAGAGTTGGTGCTAAATATCTTGTATGATAAGCATTCTAGATAGCCAAATCTTCCTTATGGAAATGACTCTAGTACGGTAAGTTATCTAAAATACAAGATTTTATTGATTTTATCTTTCTAATTTATAATTTTGAATGTTATATCCAAATTTATTTGGAATTCTTTTTATGTCATGAGAGTTTTAGTTCAGAAGTCTTGCATGGATAAGACATTATTCATTGCCATATTTGTTTGAGTTCGGGTCGGTATATTTTTAGCTCGGATGTTCAGGAGGTATCATTCTAAGGGCTCTTACAGAGCATGGAGTAGTTCATACCCGATCATAATCTGGACCCGTTTTCAAGTTTGACCGCATTAATCTTAGGTCTATCACTTTTGTAAATAGGAAAGCTCACGTGTGGTATGGTTCGGGTTAATGTGCTTCCGATAGGGTCGGGTTTTCGGGGATATAAATAGTATTTTCTCGTCTAAAATAATTATGAAATTTAGACCAAGTGTTAGCGTCCGACCCAAATACAACGAGTATATTCTTAATTCTATCTTCTTTTTGGCATTACTTATATTGATATCTGGACCGTTGAAATGGACACCTGAGATTGAGATCCAAGTGCTTAGTGCTTTCACTTGGATCTATGTTTGTGTTTGTTTGGTTGCAGTTAGGGAATTGAAATAAATGAGAATGGATGATTAAGATCTCGATCTGTGTGAATCAAAACCCCGATCTGCATGTTACTTATTCTTGATCGTTCGATACACATGTGGACAACCATGATTTTTTGCTATTTTGTATCCTCGATGCGACGTTTCATGTTCCGGCTATAAATTACACCGCCCGATTATGTTTGATCATGTCGTCATGATCACATGTACTAAAATTTAAATATATGGTCCCTCGCCATGATTTTAACCTTTCCAACCTTGTTACTCTTCCAAATTGTTAGCTCACTCCTAACCATGAACTTTCTGCGCTCGGAATTTTTATTTGTTTGCTTTAGTAAGGTATTTGTCATATTCTCCTGGTGAAATGCCTAGTCCTGACCCCCGAGCCATTAAAGAGGTAGCTCAATTTGCAAAAGCCCTTTTTTCTCCCTAGATTTCTAGTCCCGTGCACGAGAATGCCCATGAGTGACATCTTAGGGAAGTCAAGGCCTTAGAGGCCCAAATAAGAGGAGCTTGACTTAAATGGTATGAGGTGGAAAGATCCTATTTTAACCATTACGTGGCTGACTCCCTTAGGAAGAAGTCGGGGATGCCCAATGGTTTCAATCTGGCTATGCTTAAGGTGAGTGACTGAGCCTATAATCTACCCCTAGGCTACTAGAACTTCTATAAGGACCAAGTAGATATGGGGCCTTAGGTTTCTCGTCCCTAAACTGATCCAAGGCATGTGTAAATAACATGACATCTTCTTGGTTAACTTCCCCTAACTAATATTTTACCATTTTAACCTTAGGGTTTTTTTAAAGAAAATATTTTGGCATTAAGAGTACCGTAGGTGTTTTTCTTAGGTTTGTACATATAAATAGAGTAGGTCTGGGTCGGTTTTATATTAATTTGAAAATCGAGCACCAATTTTTTAGGAGTAACACTTCTTATTATAATAGGTGGTCGAACCAGTACCTTTTTGTTTCCTTCCCCGAGCCCTATGTCTGTGATATGACCTGGGAGGATGAAATAATTATTAGGTCCCCCTATCGCTTTGAGCCCAAGCTGAGGCTCAAATTTTTTTTACTCAATATGTCGGCTAGATACTTCTGGACCTTAAGCCTAATTAAGGATGGTGTTTGGTGCCGCTTCGGATTTTGTAGGAAGGGAGTCGAAATAGAGGTGTTTTTAGGTAGAGCTCGAGCCCTCCGTTCTCTTTTTTTTAGCTTAACTATTTTCTTCCTCGTGCAGACAAAAGGATGGTGAGCGTTGAGATGATCAAGTCCATGAAGAGGAAGAAGGACAAACTAGAGGAGCATTCTGAGCAAGATTATCTCCAAAGAAGATGGTCTGGAAGGAAAAAAAGAAAAAAAAGAAGAAGGCTCCCGGTATCTGAGACCTTTATTCTGGCCAATAGTGAAGCTTGGGGGCTCCTCAAAGAAAGCTCAAGCTGAGAAGATGTAGTGACCCGTTCCAGAATCACCTACTAATCAAGAATTAAGCATGCAATTAACTTAATTAATAACAATCAGAGATAATTGCGGAAAATGGTCAACAAACGATAGTTATACAACCCAATTGAAGTCCAGAATAACTCAGAATAAAAATATGCGGTACAACCATATCGAATCAAACAGTACTGAAGAACTAAACCAACCGGCTACTCAACGTCCTCATCATCCTCCTCCTGAGCCATCCAACCTGAGGCCTGCCCCGTGGGAATGGGGTGTCCAAGATAAACAAAACCGAGGACGTGAGCGATAAGAACGCCCAGTACAAAAGCATGAGTATACAAGCCTATCTGAAATGCACATGCTATGATATGATACCAGGGTAGTCAAGAAACGGGAGTCACAAAAGATCTCAATATGCTCAATCTAGAGGCACCAAGTGGATAGTGCCGCGCGGTACTCCTCTGGGTCACTGCATCCACTACAAGATCAGACGTGGACCTAAAATGTCCCGGATCACCGAAGCCCTCCGGACCCGTCGGCCACTGTGTACTCTCGGTGTCCATGCGTCCACAAGACAGGGCTGAGCGGCCCCACAAGATATAGCTTATCTCGAAAGAGATACAGCTCAACAATAAAGGCTATCTCGAAAGAGATACGGCTCGAGATGAAATGCAACATGCAGTAATAAGCGTGACATAATAGCATGCATCATATGACATATATTAATGCAGCAAATAATCATGCAACACATATAAGAATGTATACTCGACCAGGATATCTCGGATAGTACTTTCGTACCTCTAGTAAAGCAATCCTAGTCCACAGGAAATCCTATCAATCGAGTCTAGTCCGTCGTCGGCCCTGATGATATTGAGCTCCCTGACTGACCTTCTCGGACCGTCGGCTATGCCCAGCTGCTCTGTCCGGGCTGCTCTGTCCTTCCCGGGTTGCTCTTCCCTTCCCGGGCTGCTCTTCCCTTTCTGGCTGCTCTTCCCTTCCCGGGCTGATCTTCCCTTCCCGGGCTGCTCTTCCCTTCCCTGGTTGCTCTTCCCTTCCTGGCTGCTCTTCCCTTCCCGGGCTGATCTTCCCTTCCCGGGCTGCTCTTCCCTTCTTGGCTGCTCTTCACTTCACGGGCTGATCTTCCCTTCCCGGGCTGCTCTTCCCTTCCTGGCTGCTCTTCCCTTCCCGGGCTGATCTTCCCTTCCCGGGCTGCTCTTCCCTTTCTGGGCTGCTCTAGAGAGCTAAAACTTGCATTTAAACACACAGTACCCCCTCCACAATGAGAAATCACATGGCCTATTTATAGACCTCAGCCTGCATGAACGTGTCAACCAAATCCCATGCATCCGGACATCTGTCGCTGGGCAGCATGCACAAAGACACCTCACCTTACATGCATGAACGTGTCAACCAAATCCCATGCATCCGGACATCTGTCGCTAGGCAGCATGCACAAAGACACCTCACCTTACATGCATGAACGTGTCCAACAATTACCATGCACTTGACACCTGCCCAGCAGGCGTGTCAACCAAATACTATTCCCGGGCTGCTCTTCCCTTCCCGGGCTGATCTTCCCTTCCCGGGCTGATCTCCCTTCCCGGGATACACCTCGGCTTACTCACACGAACTCTAAAACCAAATTACACATGATTTACTTAATTACAGATACTTAATCATGTTTATTTAAATAAATAGGATTCGGGCTACTACATTCTCCCCCACTTAAAAAGATTTCGTCCTCGAAATCAGGCTAGAAGAAGAACGAAACGAAATCACAGCATCGAAAAACAGCTCAAATACTGTTGAATACAACCGATGTTTGGTTTACAACGGAAAAACACACATACATCCATAGTACAACTACAGTACAACTCAAAAGAGCTCTGGATGCTCTGAACGCATACGGCTCTCTAACTCCCAAGTGGCTTCTTCAGTGCCTCTGCGCTGCCACTGAATTAAGACGAGAAGAATGATCTTATTCCGCAATACCTTGTCTTTGCGATCGAGAATTCGAACTGGTCGTTCCACGTAAGACAAATCCGAATCAAGTTGAACTTCAGAGGGATGCAAGATGTGAGACTCATCTGCTACATATCGTCTCAACAAAGATACGTGGAACACATCATGAATACTTGATAGGTACGGCGGCAATGCAAGTCTGTAAGCCAAATCTCCCACGCTTTCCAATATTTCAAATGGACCAATAAATCTCGGAGACAGCTTACCCTTGAGACCAAATCTCAAAATCCTGCGAAAAGGCGAAACTCGGAGAAACACTTTCTCACCTGGCTGAAATTGAAGAGGTCGACGCTTGGTGTTCGCATAACTAGCCTGTCGATCCTGAGCAATCTTAATCCGCTTCTTGATTACTGCAACCTTATCAATAGCCTGCTGGACTAACTCCGGTCCCTCAACATGTCGTTCCCCAACTTCGTCCCAGAATAATGGAGTACGACAACGTCGCCCATACAACGCCTCAAATGGTGCCATACCAATACTACGATGATAGCTGTTGTTGTACGCGAACTCAATCAAAGGCAAATGATCCTGCCAAGCGGTTCCGAAATCCATAACACAAGCTCGCAACATATCCTCAAGTGTACGGATAGTCCTCTCTGACTGACCGTCGGTCTCTGGATGATAAGCCGTACTCAAACTTAGTGAAGTACCCAATGCTGACTGGAAACTACCCCAAAATCGTGAGGTAAAACGAGGATCTCTGTCACTAACAATACTGACTGACACTCCATGCAAACATAAAATCTCTTGAATATACAATCGAGCCATACGATCGAAACTGAAATCACGGTTATATGGCAGAAAATGAGCAGACTTGGTGAGTCGATCCACCACTACCCAAATAGCATCACTGTTCCTCGAAGACAATGGCAAGTGAGTAATGAAGTCCATCGCGATATGCTCCCACTTCCATTCAGGAATAGGTAAGTTCAACAATAATCCTCCCGGTCGACGGTGCTCTGCCTTAACCTGCTGACAAACTAGACACTTGGAGACAAACTGATAAATGCTGCGCTTCATCCCTTTCCACCAAAATCGTGTCCTCAAATCTTTATACATCTTATTGCTTCCCGGATGAACACTCAACTTGCTTCGATGAGCCTGAGACAAGATCTCTTCCCTCAAAGTATCATCCTCTGGTACTACAACCCGATTAGACAAACACAGAAGACCATTAGACTGATAATGAAAATTGCTATCTCCACCAACTAACCGAGCTAATCTCTGAGTCTTGAGCTAATCTCTGAGTCTTGAGATCAGACATCTGAGCATCTCGAATCCGAGTGAACAAAGTTGGCTCAGATAAAATAGTAGCAACACGAATGCTCTCCATACCTTTCCGATGTTTGAATTTAAACCCCAACGAACAACAATCCTGGACAGCACTAGACATAGCACTGGTTTGAAGTGCAGAGGCTCTCACCTTGCGACTAAGAGCATCGGCTGTGAGATTCGCAGAACCTGGATGGTACTTGATCACACAGTCATAATCCTTAAGTAGATCCATCCAACGACGTTGTCTCATGTTCAACTCAGCCTGAGTGAACAGATACTTAAGACTCTTATGGTCAGTAAAGATTTCAAACTGAACA
The DNA here is from genome assembly GCF_022965805.1 of Primulina eburnea. Lineage (NCBI taxonomy): Eukaryota > Viridiplantae > Streptophyta > Magnoliopsida > Lamiales > Gesneriaceae > Primulina > Primulina eburnea. The sequence continues at coordinate 801,449 of NC_133106.1, forward strand.
CCGTACAAATAATAACGCCAGATCTTTAGCGCAAACACAATAGCAGCTAATTCTAGATCATGAATAGGGTACTTTTCCTCGTGAGATTTTAACTGTCTAGAAGCATAAGCGATCACATGACCATTCTGCGTCAACACACACCCTAAGCCTTGAAAGGAGGCATCGGTGTAAACACGGAAACCATTAGATCCTGACGGTAACGCCAAAACAGGTGCAGAAGTCAGAAGTCGACGAAGCTCTCTGAAACTATCTTCGCACTCAGATGACCACTCAAATGGAACATCCTTCCGAGTAAGCTGCGTCAATGGTTTAGCTACCTGAGAGAAATTCACGATGAAGCGACGATAATACCCTGCCAGACCTAGAAAACTACGGATCTCGGCCACTGTCGTCGGACGTGACCAGTTCAGCACTGCCTCAATCTTGCTAAGATCCACAGAAACTCCTTCCTTGGAAATTACATGACCAAGGAATACTACACGATTAATCCAGAACTCGCACTTACTCAGCTTAGCATACAATTGCTTCTCGCGAAGAATCTGCAACACAATCCTCAAGTGATGGGTATGCTCTTCCACACTGTGAGAATAAATCAAGATATCGTCGATGAAAACCACAACAAACTGATCTAGAAAATCCCGAAAGACTCGGTTCATCAGATCCATGAACACCGCTGGCTCATTTGTCAATCCGAATGGCATAACTAGAAACTCGTAATGCCCATATCGAGTACGAAATGCAGTCTTGGAAATATCATCATCTCTGACTCTCATCTGATGATAACCCGATCGCAAGTCAATCTTGGAGTAAATAGAGGTACCCTGAAGCTGATCGAACAAGTCATCAATACGAGGTAATGGATACTTGTTTTGATCGTCACACGATTCAGCTGGCGATAATCAATACACAATCGCATCGATCCATCTTTTTTCTTGACAAACAAGACTGGAGCTCCCCAAGGTGAAACACTCGGACGAATATAACCTTTATCAAGAAGATCCTGCAATTGTTGCTTCAATTCCCTCATCTCTGACGGAGCAAGACGATAGGGGGCACGAGAAATCGGTGTAGTCCCTGGCATTAATTCGATGCCAAATTCCACATCTCTAATCGGAGGAAAACCAGGAATCTCATCTGGGAAAACATCAGGAAACTCACAAACCACTGGAATATCATCTGTACCAACACTACATGTGGACGAATCAACCGCATAGATGAGGTAGCCTTCCCCGCCCGACTCTAAAGCACGACAGGCTTTCAGAGCAGATACCACTGGCATCGGAGGTCGCGCTCCCTCACCATAGAAAAACCAACTAGAGTTCTCAGTCGTACGAAACTGAACAAGCTTCTGGTAACAATCCACAGTAGCTCGGTAGGTAGTCAACAGGTCTATACCCAGAATACAATCAAAATCTTCCTTCTCTAGGATCATAAGATTCGCAGTCAACTCGTTGCCCTCAAAATCTAAAGGACAACCCATCACTAGACGCTTTGCTAACACCGAATGACCCATCGGAGTAAAAACGGAAAGAATGACGTCTAGAGAAACATACGGTAACTTATGACACTTAACAAATCGTGCAGAAATGAATGAATGTGATGCTCCGGTATCAATAAGAACAAAAGCAGGAATACCGCATAAACAAAAAGTACCTGCTATGACTCTCCCTGTCTCATCTGCAGCCTGATCCTGGTTCAGCGCAAATACCTGACCTTGGGCACGAGGTCGAAGATTTGAACCGCCCACTGCCTGACCTTGTGTCCTCTGCTGAACAGTCCTCTGAGATCCGGAACCAGATCCTGCTCCACCTCGCAACTGAGGACAATTCTTCTTAAGATGACCCATCTCTCCGCACTGAAAACAAGCTCCCGCGGCTGATCGGCACTGCTCCGATGGATGGTTCTTCCCACAATGCACACAAGAAACCTTCTTCTTACCAAAGCGAAAAACACCGCTAGACCGAGATCCAGATCCAGAAGAAGAAGAACCTGACTTCTTGAAAGACTGAGATCGAGAGCTCAAAGTATTCGGAGGTCTAGAAGAAAGAATAGACCTACCACGCTGGAGACTGATCTCTGCCTGGCGACACCGGTTCACCAACCCATCATAAGAAGTAGGATTATCGCAGACAGTGACTCAATCAAAGATCTCCTGGTTAAGACCCTGAAGGAAATGGTCATACTTGGCCTCAGAACTGCCACTAATATGAGGAGCAAAGGGTAACAACTCGAAGAACTTCTGCTGATATGCATCAACAGACATACTACCCTGCTTAAGATTCAGAAGTTCAATCGTCTTTGCCTGGCGAAGGGCTGGAGGAAAATATAGCTGCATGAAAGCTGCACGGAATTCGGCCCAAGTCACCCTACCCTGAGTCTGGACTATCGGCGCAGAAGTCGATCGCCACCACTTGCGCGCACGACCCTCGAGAAGAAAACCAAGGGTCTCCATCTGCTGCTCTTCGGTGCATTGGCATACACGGAAACAACTCTCCATGCGCTCTAACCAATCCTCAGCAACATCGGGAGTCTCACCACCGACTAATGGCTTAGGCCCCATCTGAATGAAACGGTGTATCTCAAAACGCTTAGGCACATCACGACGATGACGATGTTCACGATGACGCCTACGATCGTCCTGGTCACCCCAACGACCTACACTCCCCTGACTACTCTCATCACCAAGGTGGTCAGCCATCGCTACAAGATAGAATGGGGAAAATGGTAAAATGGTCAACGAAAATCCCAAAACAGAATCTATATCCCAAAATCATATGCATGCTCTGATACCATAAATGTAGTGACCCGTTCCAGAATCACCTACTAATCAAGAATTAAGCATGCAATTAACTTAATTAATAACAATCAGAGATAATTGCGGAAAATGGTCAACAAACGATAGTTATACAACCCAATTGAAGTCCAGAATAACTCAGAATAAAAATATGCGGTACAACCATATCGAATCAAACAGTACTGAAGAACTAAACCAACCGGCTACTCAACGTCCTCATCATCCTCCTCCTGAGCCATCCAACCTGAGGCCTGCCCCGTGGGAATGGGGTGTCCAAGATAAACAAAACCGAGGACATGAGCGATAAGAACGCCCAGTACAAAAGCATGAGTATACAAGCCTATCTGAAATGCACATGCTATGATATGATACCAGGGTAGTCAAGAAACGAGAGTCACAAAAGATCTCAATATGCTCAGTCTAGAGGCGCCAAGTGGATAGTGCCGCGCGGTACTCCTCTGGGTCACTGCATCCACTACAAGATCAGACGTGGACCTAAAATGTCCAGGATCACCGAAGCCCTCCGGACCCGTCGGCCACTGTGTACTCTCGGTGTCCATGCGTCCACAAGACAGGGCTGAGCGGCCCCACAAGATATAGCTTATCTCGAAAGAGATACAGCTCAACAATAAAGGCTATCTCGAAAGAGATACGGCTCGAGATGAAATGCAACATGCAGTAATAAGCGTGACATAATAGCATGCATCATATGACATATATTAATGCAGCAAATAATCATGCAACACATATAAGAATGTATACTCGACCAGGATATCTCGGATAGTACTTTCGTACCTCTAGTAAAGCAATCCTAGTCCACAGGAAATCCTATCAATCGAGTCTAGTCCGTCGTCGGCC